>NC_069500.1:34882146-35042146 GCF_027579735.1 Bombina bombina | reverse complement strand
TGTTGTATGAGTGTGTATTGTATAAGAGTGTGTGTGTTGTATGACAGTGTGTGTTGTATGAGTGCATAACTCCACAAGAGTGAGCACAATGTTATCTATATAGCACACATGAACTAGCGCTGTCTTGCTGTGAAAAGCGAATTAAATTACCTTAGATAACGGCCTGCATGATCTTAGAAACAGGTAGAGATTTTGAGTTTTAAAGGGACATGAAACACAAAATATTTCTTTCATGGTTCAGATAGAGAATTACAATTTTAAACAACATTCCAATTTACTTCTATTATCCAATTTGGTTCATTCTTTAGATATCCCTTGTTGAAGAAATAGCAATGCACATGGGTAAGCCAATAATAAGAGGCATCTTTGTGCAGCCACCAATCAGCAGATACTGAGCATATCTAGATATGCTTTCCAACCAAGTATATCACGACAATGAAGCAAATTAGACAACAGAAGTAAATTGGAAAACTGTTTAAAATAGCATGCTCTTTCTAAAGCATGAAAGAAAGTTATGGGCTAGAATGACCCTTTAAAGGTTATTAGGTATATTAGTATAACAATGTTGGTTGTGCAAAGCTAGGGAATGGGTAGTAAAGGTGTTATCTATCTTTTTAAACATTAAAAAGTAGACTGTCCCTTTAACTGTGAAAAATTGTATTTTTCTCAGTTTCACTGAGTTACTTTAAAAGTCTGCCATATTAGAACCTAGATTTTCCTTTATCTAATTTCTAAAAGCAATTATGGACAGATTGATATAAATTAGTCTATAAAAGAAAGCGTGAAAAACAAGGCTGCGTGAAAACCCTTTTACATGGTTACATTAACAATTTTATATACCACACAGCCTTGTTTGCTCACTGTTTTTTATAGCTTGTTTTGTGTGCCTTATTGTCCTCAGCAGAAGAGATAGATAATGGGAAACCTAGGTTCCAACATGTCACCCATTATTTTATAGAAACTAAACCTTTACATTTATGTGTTCATTATTAAAACAACCAATATAATTTTAAAAAGCAAATACATCTAAATGCTTTTCTCAGGCTAATCTTCTGGTTTGAAAGCATATTTATAACAAACGTTATTTATTGTATAAACTCCCTTTACAATAGAAGTTCCTCCATTTTCCTCAGGGCATTTTACTTAGCTTAGACCTATCATGTGTTTCTTAACAGGATCCCTGAAGGTTTATCTGCTGTATACCAACATAAACTGGATAAGCCACCTTTAGTTAGCATTGCATGCATTTTCTATGTGTTAACGCCTACAGTGTCCTGCACTAATATTGGCACCCTTGGTAAATATGAGCAAAGAAGGCTGTGAAAATTTGTCTTTATTGTTTAACCTTTTGATCTTTTCTTTAAATAATACACACAAATACTATGCTCTCATGGATATCAAACGACTGCAAACACAACACAGGTTAATAAAAAAAAAATATTTTGTTAAATATATGTGGCACAATTATTGGCACTTCTATGAATTCATATGAGAAAAATACATTTGAAGTATATTCCCATTGATATTCTACATTTTTTAGTATGCCTGGGTGACTAGGAACAGGAAATTGTTCAACTATGACTTCCTATTTCACAGGGGTATAAATATGAGGTAACGCATAGGCCAAATTCCCTTAGTCATTCATCAAAATGAGTAAGACCAAGAAATATAGCTGTTTTGTTCAACAAAAGGTTATTTAGCTTCACAAATTGGAAAGTGGCTTTAAGAAAATAGCAAAAGCATTAAAAATGGCCATTTCCACCATCAGGGTAATAATTAAGAAGTTCCAATCAACTGGAAATGTTATGGGGTAGATTTACCAAGCAGTGGCTGCTGCTTCCTCAGACTATTGAAAGTTAAGAAGCAGCGATCGTAAGACCTATGCTCTTTAACTTCTCCGCCACCACTGAAATCATCTTGATCCAATCGGGATGATTGACACCCCCTGCTAGCAGCTGATTGGCCGCCAGTGAGCAGCACAAGAAATGCTTGTGCAATGTTAAATGCCGACAGCCTATGCTATTGGCATTTAGCGAGGTCGAGCTGACATGATTCGCTACAGCAAATCATGTCCGCTTGACCTATGGTAAATCTACCCCCTTGAATCAACCTGGAAGAGGACATGTGTCTATATTGTCTCAACGCACTGTGAAGAGAATGGTTCAAGTGGCCAATATATGCCCAAGGATCACAGCTGGAGAATTGCAGAAGTTAGTTGTGTTTTAGGTTCAGAAAGTCTCCAAAACTGCAATCCGACGTCACCTACATCACCACAAGTTGTTTGGAAGGGTTTCAAGAAAAAATCCTCTACTCTCATCCAAAAACAAACTCAAGCGTCTTCAGTTTGACAGACACTACTGGAACCTCAAATGGGATCAGGTTCTATGGTCAGATGAAACCAAAATAGATATTTTTGGCAATAAACACCAGATGTGAGTTTGGCGCACACAGAGAGGTAGCCTTATGGAAAAGTACAACATGCCCACAGTTAAATATGATGATGCCTCTTTAATGTTTTGGGACCGTTTCTATGCTAGAGGACCTGGACGTTTTGTTAGGATACATGGCATCATGGACTCGACGGATATTAAATGAACACCTGACTGCCTCTACCAGAAAGCTTAAAATAGGCCGTGGTTGGATCTTCCATCAGGACAATGATCCAAAACATATATCAACACAAAAATGGTTTACTGACCACAAAATCAAGGTCCTGCATTGTCCATCAAAGTTCTCTGACTTGAACCCCATAGAAAACCTGTGGGGTGAACTGAAGAGGAAAGTCCACCAGCATCTACCTCAAAATTTGAAGGATCTGGAGAGATTCAGTATAGAGGAATGTTCTCAGATCCCTTGCCATGTAATCTCTAACCTCATCAGGCATTATAGGAGAAGACTCAGAGCTATTATCTTGACAAAGGTAGGAAGCACAAAGCATTGACTTAAAGGGTGCCAATAATTGTGCCACACATATATTTAACAATGTTGTTGTTTTTTTTATAAACCTGTAGTGTGTTTGCAATTGTTTGATATCTATGAGGGTGGAGTATTCTTGTGTATTTTTGGAACAATAGATCAAAAGGTTAAACAATAAAGACAATTTTCACAGTTTCCTTTGCTCATATTTACCAAAGGTGCCATTATTAGTGGAGGGCATTGTATATTTAAAGGGATAGAAAGGTCAAAATTGAATTGTGCACGGGTGCATTTTGATTTTTAAATATAATAATTCTCTTGTATTATAGTTCCATTAGGAAAAATACTTTTAGCGCAAGTTATTACTGCTTCAGCAGCATACAAAACCTATTCTGTGAGGGCCTGGCACCAGTATTTAAATATTAAACTTTCTTAGAGAGTCAGCAGTGGCTGGTATGAGACAAATATGCCCCACCATCAGCTTTCTGAACAGGCATGGTGCTTGCATCCTGAACCTCAAGTCACATGTAGCATATGCACCAGGGGTCAAGTCCTACAAAATATATTGTGGGAACTCACAGAGACTTCCACCCCTCACAATTAATATTGTTTTATACACAAACTCACACACACTGTATTTAAATGTATATAATCAATACACTTTGGTTATTGAAAGCAAATTAAAAACAATGAGGGGTTAAATGGTTACCTTTGGGTCTGAGACTTCTCCTCTGTCACAGAGTCTCACCCACTTAAAGTGCAATAGTTCTATTTCTGCTGAGGGGAGCTAAATAACCCCAGAGCAAGCCACACAGAAATGTAAGCACCATGTGTTCCACATAGTGCAGGATGATCACACAGCAGGACCGCTGACAGGCTTGCATTTAGTGTGTTGTAGGAAGTGTTACTGCCCATTACTAGAGGATCTCACTGTCCCTCTAACCAGACTGTGCTCCAGCTCCTCCCACTAGCAGCAGCAGTGTTTACTGAAGTGTTTTTGTTCTGTGTCCAGGGGGAACTTAGTTCCTCCTACAAAAATAGTGCAGGAACTCCGTTCCCATGTGTTCCCGCTCGACTTGACCCCCTGATATGCACGTATGCCACTTAAACAGTAATAACTTTTACTACAACCATTTTTTTTGTTGGAAGTATATTTAAAATGCTTCTATTTAAAGATACAGTTTACCCAAAAACTTTCTCTCCTTTAATTTGTTCCCATTGAGCCATTTTACCTTCTGGATTGTATTATATTGTTTACAAATAGCTCCTTAGCCTTTATATTGGCATTTGAAATAGCTGATTTAGTCTGTAGTATCCCTATTTATACTGAAAGTTTCTATACCTAGGTATAGGCTATTGACAAATTATGTAAACACAGACATCAGTACAAATTACACCTACAGTGGGAGGTGGAAGAGATAAAGCTCTAAAATGTTAACTTTAAATTGGTCTAAGTATTGTACAGATAAAAAAAGATCTGATCTGTCTGCTACTTTAGCCTATTTTGATGGGCTGTGGTTTTAAAGAGCAAATCCAACTATTTCTTTTGCAAAAAGAAGCATAAATGAACAATTTCTCATACGCTGCAGCTGGTCTTACAAGTCATGGGGAAAACTATTTTACAGTGAACTGTCCCTTTAAGATTGAAATGCAGTTTTGACTTTTCATAAGCAGTTAGCGCTCATTGTTGACCCAGTACTATCTGCTGAAATGTCTTCCAGTCATGTGCTCGTGTGGGGGAAAGTACATTTTGCTTAGTGATAAACTCTCTCAGCATTCAGAGTGACAGTGCAGGGAATATTCCTTGGTTACGGTGTTTATTTTTGTTCATATGTCTGTCGTGTTCGCTTGTTTTCCTCAGGCTGTTGCTTCTACTCTGCTGCAGCGTGAATGAGGGAAGTGATGTCGCGAAAAAAAAGAAACTGAACACTTTAAACGTTATCTGTTTGATATTAAGAATTGCATTATTTATGTGGTGCTTTTTGCCTAAAGGAAATGCAAAACAATTTAGAGAAATACATCTCACTTAAAGGGACATACACCTGATTGTTTTAAAGGGACAGGAAGCACCTTGAGATTGTAATATTGTAATATAAAATTCTTAATTATACATAGAAAATCAACTTTGCATCATGTTTTTATTATTTATTTTGCTCCATTTTCCTGCAGTTTAAGTCCAACATTTCCACATATTTGTCCCTAATTTGCAGTTTATGATCTTATCATCTTTGCTGATTTTGTAAGGAAAATGAGAAATGGAGTTTGACCATTGAAAAATAACAGCAGGAAACAAGGTGTTAATCTGTTCTGATATAGCTCCAACTCTGCTGGTATGTTTATCTATTGGAAGACTGCAGAAAATTGTAGTAATTACAAGGTGTTTACTCAACCTTTAAGTAGAATATTTATCTCCTAGCACAATATGTTTTATTATTTTCCAATGTATTATTATGCACTTTCTATTACAAATCAGCACACACTGATACTGAAACAATCTGATTGGTGCAGCTGAGTTTTCATGGCTTGTGCACACCAATTCATTTCTTAGAATGGACCCAGAGTAGTGCTGGAGCAGAGAGACCCATAATCAGAGCTAAAAATGTTAATAATATAGTACAATTATTATACTGGGGTTATAAAGGTCCTTTTAATTCCCCATAAAATATTTCCATCATTTTTTTACTCAAGTTTCATGTGATTTAACTCTGAAATTTGTAGAGAGGCTGGAATGTTTCCAAAAGAATCCAGAACCCTGACCCTGCAACATGTTATACATGCATTGCTGCTTGATCTGTGCACAAGCACATTCTTATCATTGCCTAATTGAGCACTGCAGAGACAAACAGTTCTCATGGACTGTATCCCTAGATATGCTAATAAAATGTATATTTTTTACTTTAATGTCCTATAAATGGAACTAAATGTATTAATAAAGGTAAGATAAAAAAAGAGTTGGTCTTTCTAGGGCTGCAACTAGGGTTGCCACCTCGGCCATGTTTTCCTGGACACTTATGAGTTACACATGTTGCAGGGTGTGCAGGGAGCAACATGAATAGTGCTGTCCAGGGTCACTATTTATGTGCTGTCCAGGGTCACTATTTATGTGCTGTCCAGGGTCACTATTTATGTGCTGTCCAGGGTCACTATTTATGTGCTGTCCAGGGTCACTATTTATGTGCTGTCCAGCAGCACAATACATGTTCCTCCCTGCTCACCCTGCAGCATGTGTAACTCATAAGTGTCCAGGAAAACATGGCCGAGGTGGCAACCCTAGCGGCAACGCTTCATTACTATAGAGCACTGGTTTTCAAACCTGTTCTCAGGCCACGTTTTGAGGATATCTGAACTAGAGCACAGGTGAAACCATCAACTGGTTAATAAACCTGGTTATTTTATCTTATCCAAGGGAATCTAGAAAACCTGGCCTGTTGGAGAGGCTTGAAAACCAGTGCAATAGAGTATTACTAAACTTGATCTTAGACAAAAGGCCAAGAAGCGATTTTAGGGTACTCACTATTACAATTTTAAGATGGATTTTCTTTCAATCTCTTCACATTGTCACGCCACTCCTTGCGCCGTTCTGGCTGTTGCCAGGGACGCGGCTGTTGCTGTGAGCATGCAGCAATGACGTCATCACCGCACGTCTATTCCCCTCACAAACAAATCAGCGCCTATATAAGTACCTGCATAACTTGCATTCACTGCCCAAGTATAGGTGTTACTGTGTGTGCTCCTAGATGCTTTAACTCTTGAATTACTGAATTGTCTTAATATTGCTGAACCCTGCCTGTCTGACTACTCTGCATGTTTAACCCTTGAATTGCCATATTGCCTTATCAATGCTAAACTATGCCTGTCTAACCCTTGAATTGCCAGATTGCCTTAATATTACTAAACTCTGCTTGTCTGACTACTCTGCCTGTTTAACCCTTGAATTGCCAGATAGCATTAATATTACTGAACTCTGCCTGTCTAACTACTCTGCCTGTTTAACCCTTGAATTGCCAGTTGCCTTATCAATGCTAAACTCTGCCTGTCTGACAACTCTGCCTGTTTAACCCTTGAATGGCCAGATTGCCTTAATATTGCTAAACTCTGCTTGTCTGACTACTCTGCCTGTTTAACCCTTGAATTGCCAGATAGCCTTAATATTACTGAACTCTGCTTGTCTGACTACTCTGCCTGTTTAACCCTTGAATTGCCAGATTGCCGTATCATTGCTAAACTCTGCCTGTCTGACTACTCTGCCTGTTTAACCCTTGAATTGCCAGATTTCCTTAATATTGCTAAACCCTGCTTGTCTGACTACTCTGCCTGTTTAACCCTTGAATTGCCAGATAGCCTTAATATTACTGAACTCTGCCTTTTTAAGCCTTGAATTACCAGATTGCCTTATCATTACTGAACTCTGCCTGTCTGACTACTCTGCCTGGTTTACCTCTGAACTGCAAAACTGCTTGATTACCTTTTGTTGCCGACCTCTGCCTGTTCCTGACCATTCTATTGTTTTACCCCATAATTGCTATTCTGCTGGATTACCTTTCTGTTACCGAACTCTGCCTGTCTCTGACCATTCTCTGCCTTAATCTTATTGCCGAGAAGGACTACCCTGTCTATCGTGAGTACTGCTTACCTCATTTCTTACACTCTCTTTGTTCTGGGATATTTCCTAATCCTTATCCTTCCACTTGACGCCGGGATAAGAAGACTACTGGCCAAGTTTGGTCTGATAGGGAAATATCCCACGAGCATTACACACATTCAATGAAAAAAAATTCTATAGGTGGCCCACCACCAATTGTCTTAGACATTTTGGCAACAATTCTCTTTTTGTTTTTGCTGCAGTCTTAAAATTGTTGTTTTATTCATGCAATGGCTTTGTTGGTTGTACAAACAATACACACATCATCCATAGTCTAAGACCATAAGACATTTTTTCCCTTTAACCTAACACTGAGTTCTGCAGGTATATTTATCTCATCATGCTATTATCAGACTTCTCTTCTCTTTTCTTCTTTCTTTTCTTGTCACTCTATATTTTGCTGTTTAGTTTGCTCCATATTTAACTCTCCCCTTATCTAGCCTCTTTCTCACTATGGCCCCAATTCTTATAACTTTGCAGGTCAAAATGTGGTTTTCCATCCCAACACTAACAGGAGCAGCTCTCATGGAATAGTTTCACAAAGGATGATAAAACAAGCAAAATGGTAATGCGCTTACCAGAGACTGTGGTACTGTGCTGTGACCAGTACTGAATCGCCTGCTAGCACTTAAGTCAGTGGCTAGTACACTGTCAGATCTGATTCCTCCCGGGGCTTTCTCCTGGGGCCAAGGAATTGTGCTGTAGGCGTTTCTATGTCCAGCAACTATGGTGTGTTGCTCAATTGGATTTAAACCATAAAATAGAGTGTACAACTTCCAAAGTTTAAAAGAATTTCAAATCAGCTTTATTATAACGCGTTTCTCAACCGCCAAGGGTCGTTTCTTCAGATATCAAAGCGAAGATTCGCTTTGATATCTGAAGAAACGACCATTGGCGGTTGAGAAACGCGTTATAATAAAGCTGATTTGAAATTCTTTTAAACTTTGGAAGTTGTACACTCTATTTTATGGTTTTAATCCAATTGAGCAACACACCATAGTTGCTGGACATAGAAACGCCTACAGCACAATTCCTTGGCCCCAGGAGAAAGCCCCGGGAGGAATCAGATCTGACAGTGTACTAGCCACTGACTTAAGTGCTAGCAGGCGATTCAGTACTGGTCACAGCACAGTACCACAGTCTCCGGTAAGCGCATTACCATTTTGCTTGTTTTATCATCCTTTGTGAAACAATATCACGCTATGTGGCGCCCTCTCTATTTCTCTTTCTAAAACAGTGATATCCCTGCTCTCTGGGAACAAGAGGAGCTGCCTACACAGGAACCTTTGTACTAACAAGACCACCGGACCGATATAGGACTGTCATTATTTCTTCTTAGAATCGATAACTGAGTAAGACATACTCGGCAAGAACGGAGTAACTATCTGTGGGACCTTTCATTGTTTTTTGGGGTTCCTATCATTATTTGCATTTTGCATGTTTTTTATTATTTATAGCAGCGCGCCTTCGTATCTCATGGAATAGTCCTTGCGAGTGACAAGATGTCTCTCATACAAATAACAAGAGCTCTCTGCTAGAGAAACGTTTGCGATAGAGGGCGAAGTACAGAGGTGGTGTTTTTTAAAGCTCGAATTTTACGCTTAATACAAATCAAATTACGCTGTTTTCAGTGCACTGTAGATTACATTTGCTGTATTTTTCATATGTATAGGTTTTCCTCTCAGAGTAATTTCAGTTTTGAGTATTTTGGTGAAAACTTGCCATCTTTTAACTGGCGAGAAAAACCAGTGAGAACTGTAGTGCAAAAATGTTTATAGAATTACTCTGGGAGTTGAGAGAAAATTTCATATAAGCCCATGTTAAGCCCATTTTACGAAGAAAAAAACAATTACTCTACATTTATGCTCGGATTTCTTGCTTTTTTTGCACATCCAGTGTATTTAAATTACGATTTATGCTGTGCATAGTTAATATAAGTTTTGTCTGTGTAATGTTCCTACACATTTTACATTTTTGATCAAATACGATTTTTGATGAATAATTTCGTTACGAATTTTGATGCCCCTTAACAATACAATTTTTCCCTGTAAATAGTTAAATTATTCGTTTTGTAAGAATTTCAAATTACAAACTTTATTGTGCACTTTTGTAATGTATGTATTTCCTAGCCATACAAACATGCAGTATACGCTCCTTAGCGAGACACTCGGTTTTCAGGGTAAAAATGATAGAATTCCACCAGGGAAATAGGACTGTCAAGCATTCTTATAGAATTTCACCAGCCCAGACATCTTTTTAGAATCTGGGCCTATTTCTCCTATGAAGAAATGTGATTTGTTTTAAATACAAAATGTATCTGTGTGTGATGTGTAGAAGGTAGTTTTGTGTGTTGTAAAATAATTTAGCATTCAAACAGATAACAAAAAAGTTAACTTTTGTCAAGTATTAAATGCCTGGCTGTCCCTCATTGTGTAAAAATAACTATGCAGCTACAATTTCAGTGCTGATCATTGTCTTATATAGTCAGTGAAGGTCTGGAAAAAACACCCAAAGGCCAATGTAAATTACACAAAAACCCTATATATACAGACTTATTTGTGTGTTTTTGAATTTCAAAGCAGAAATTACTTGATTTAGCGGCTTATATAATTAATTAGAATCGCTTTGAAATAGATTGGAATCCAAGTCAGTGTTTGGCTAAATAACCCGAAACTGTGTTTTTGTAGAAATAGATGATGTATAATCTTATGATATAACCTATATAGGTGTGGGTTAAAGCACAACACCAAAGCATCAATATCCAGCACAGTTCACACCACACACAGGCTTGGTCAGAGACACTGGTTGCTTATGAGCCCACACCAGCCAGTCAAAGTATTTACTTACTGCAAACTCACTTGTTTGAATTTCATGCAACTGCTCAATGTTTTTTATCAGCTAAGAACACTTAGGGCCATATTACAAGTGGAGCGGTATTTAACGCTACCGCCCGAGCGTTATCTGCGCTAGAAGTAAACTTTTTGCGCTCGTCGGGCTGCGCTCTTATTATGAGTCGAAAGTAAATTGTTTTCTGATGGTATTTTGGTACAATATATATTTACTGTGTATATATAGGAATATCTTTTTAAATACATTCAACATAATCTACTATGTGCAGAACATTGGAATGTAAAATATTTACAATAAATACACACTAACACTTTATTAAATATGAATATTGCATAAATATGCTTTAACATGTTTTCTTCTACTTCACTTCAAAGGGCCCCAATGCGCGCGCACACACACACACACACACACACATACATACATATATATATATATATATATATATATATATATATATATATATATATATACATATATATATATATACACACACACACACACACACACACATACATACATACATACATACATACATATATATATATATATATATATATATACACACACACACACACACACACATACATACATACATATATATATATATATATATATATATATATATATATATATATATACACACACACACACATACATATGTCAGGTAAAAATAAAAACAAAAACAGAATCACTGAGTTGCAAAAAGGATCACCCCCTCCTAAAATAACTTGTAAACTCAATCAGGTGTAGCTAATCAGCTTCTCAACGGCACACACATAGCCATTTGGCCTTCAACTTTGATCAGCTGTGGGCATATTGATTAGCGCAGCATAATAAGAGCTTTTCTGGAGCATCTCAGTCCCTGGTAGTGCAACTGAAGCAAACAAACAACTATGGGTGGCAAGGCACTGTCAAAAGATCAATGGGATAATGTTGTGGACAGGCACAAGTCAGGAGATGGATACAAGAAAATATCAAAGGATTTATCAATGCCTAGAAGCACAGTGAAGTCTATTATTAAGAAGTGGAAGGTATTTGGTACAACACAGACCCTATCTGGATCAGGACGTCACTCCAAACTTGATGAAAGAGCCAGGAGGAAACTGGTCAGTGAGGCTACCAAGAGGCCCACAGCAACTCTAAAGCAGTTGCAGGAATTTATGACAAAGAGTGGTCATTGTGTGCATGTGACAACAATATCACAAATTCTCCACAAATGTGGCTTGTATGGGAGGGTTGCAAGAAAAAGCCACTCCTCAAGAAAGGTGACGACTGAGCTTTGCCATAACACACATAGGAAATTCTGAGGCCACATGGAAAAAGGTGTTATGGTCAGATGAAAAATGTAATTATTTGGCCTTAATACCAAATGATATGTCTGGAGGAAATCCAATACAGCTCACCATCAAAATAACGCCATACCTACAGTAAAGCATGGAGGTGGTAATATACTGTTATGTGGTGTTTATCTGCAGCAGGCACTGGAGCACTTGTCAGGATAGAAGGAATAATGGATGGGGCAAAATACACTCAGGAAAATCTGCTTCCCTCTGCACAGAAGTTGTCAATAAGTAGGTTCACCTTCCAACACGACAATGACCCAAAGCACACAGCAAAAATGACCGTGGTTGAAGGAAAAAACGGTGAATGTCCTTGCATGGCCTAGTCAGAGCCCAGACTTAAAGGGACATGAAACCCATATTTTTTCTTTCAAGATTCAGATAGAGAATACAATTTTAAACAACTTTCTAATTTACTTCTATTGTCTAATTTGTTTGATTCTTTAGATATCCTTTGTTGAAGAAATAGCAATGCATATGGATGAGCCAATCACGAGACATCTATGTGCAGCCACCAATCAGCAGCTACTATATATACTTTTTCAACAAAGGATATTGAGAATATTGAGAACGAAGCAAATTAGATAATAAAGGTAAATTGAAAAGTTGCTTAAAATTGCATGCTCTTTCTAAATCACAAAAGAAAAAAATTGGGTTTCATGTGCCTTTAAACCCCATTGAATATCTGTGGCATGAATTGAAGACTGCAGTTCACAAACGGTCACCATCAAATGTAACGGAACTAGAGCAGTTCTGCAAAGTAGAGTGGGCAAATATTGCACAGTCTAGATGTGCAAAGTTAGTAGAGACATATCCCAACAGACTAAAGGCTGCAATTAAAGCAAAAGGTGGTTCAACAAAATACTGACACAAGGGGGTGATCCTTTTTCCAACTCAGTGATTCTGTTTTTGAATTGTCTTTATTTTTTAGTAATATTAAGAAAATCAGACAATATATTAACTGCCAAAGTAAAAACATAATCTACTGCATATCGTGTAAGTTCAGAAAGGACCTCAAGACCTGGCTCTGCGACTGAACTGCAACCCTCAGTGCCTTGAGACCCTTACGGGTGAATAGCCGCGTTTTACAAGAACCCAATAGATAGATGGATGTGGATGTGAGAATTTTTATTATGTAGGAATGTCAACTAGGAATTTTGGTACCTGGATCATAGAACACTTGTGTAAAATTAGAAATTCCTCAGTAGCTAAACACTTTTATCACTACCATAATGGTAATGAAAACCATTTAAAATGTTGTGGACTTGAACACATCAATCCAGGCATTAGGGGTGGGGATCCTACAGATGTATTATTACAAGCAGAAACAAAGTTGATATAACTTCTCAACAGTATACACCCTAGAGGGATGAATGAAAACAACAATTATTGGGTGTTTTTGGGAAATGAGTTACAGAAATAACTTTGTGACAGAGAATTACATACTTTAAACTTTAATTTAACTCACATAAAATACTGTTAGATTGTGTATGTCAGAGTAATATATATGTAGGAACAATGAGGATTTATTAAAGCACTAGCTAATGGTGGTTTAAGTTGTTTAAAAGCAGAAAATAGAGACTTAAATATGGTAAGTATAAAAATAATGGTAGTGGTAGGCGCTAATCTGATTGGTGGAAAAACTTTCTAGCACTACGCGGACCTGAAAGGAAACTAAGAAACCAGATGCTAAATTCGAAATAACAGAGGTAGTAGGCGTGATTCTGATTGGTCGCTATGATAGACGTCTCGGTGGACCTGTTTGAGAACTACTCCCTATAGCCGTTTAATTGGCCACCGTTTTATTTAAATTTTCAAAATGTTTTTAGAGTTTTGTACAGTCTTTTTGGTTTGAGAAACACGTCACCTTGAATCCAGAAGTCCTGTTAAACTTTTTTCTGCCATTGGAGGTGTGTGAGGGGTGTCCCCACCAGACGCCAAGGTATCCAGCTATCGGCCGGGAACGTTGGGGGCATTTTACTGTATCATCCCCGGCAGTTTTTTTATATCCGCTCTGCTGGCACTTCTCTGAGACCTGATGTTGGCGTCCTCCTAAACAAGGCCTTTATTGCCACTTGGAGGTAAGAAGTTTTCAGCTCTTTTTGAGAACAGATTTTTTTGCTCCCTATTATATTTGTAACTGTACTTTGTAATGTATTTTGTATGTGTTTTGTGACACTTTTTTCATTTGTGAAACAGTTAACCAGAGCTCTGAGGTTGCGGTAATCCTTATAGCATAAATTGCAATTGCTTGCAAGCGATCACATTTACTTTCAACTCGTAATACCAGCAGTAAACCTGAAGAGCACATACACCAGCAATAAACCCCTTTTTGCTCAGTGCTCCACTTATAATCTGGCCCTTAATGAGCATTAGTAGGAAGCTATACTGGTTACTAAAGGGACCCAAAA
The DNA here is from genome assembly GCF_027579735.1 of Bombina bombina. Taxonomy (NCBI): domain Eukaryota; kingdom Metazoa; phylum Chordata; class Amphibia; order Anura; family Bombinatoridae; genus Bombina; species Bombina bombina. The sequence goes on along the minus strand of NC_069500.1, from coordinate 35,027,987 downwards.
TTTGTCTTTCATGAATCGGATGGAGAATACAATTTCCAACAACTTTACAATTTACCTCTACGATAATTTTTACTTCATTCCCTTGGTATTCTTTGTTAAAGGAGCATCAATGCACTGCTGGCATCTAGCTGAACACATGGGTCAAACCAATGACAATAGGCATATACACTCACCAGTCACTTAGATACACATTTATAGTACCGAGTTGGACCCCCTATTGCCTTCAGAACTGCTTTAATTCTTTGTGTCATAGATTCAACAAGGTGTTGGAAACATTCCTCAGAGATTTTGGTCCATATTCACATGATAGCATCATGCAGTTGCTGCAGCATTGTTGACTGCACATCCATGATGCAAATCTCCCGTTCTACCACATCCCAAAGGTACTCTATTTGATTGAGATCAGGTGACTGTGGAGGCCATTGGAGAACCGTGAACTCATTGTTATGTTCAAGAAATGATATGAGATGATTTGAGCTTTGTAACAAGGTGCATTATTCTGCTGGAAGTAGCCATCAGAAAATGGGTACACTGTAGTCATAAAGGGATGGACATGGTCAGCAACAATACTCAGGTAAGCCGTGGCATTGGTACTAAGGTGCCCAAAGTGTGCCAAGAAAATATCCCCCACACCATTACACCACCACTAACAGCCTGAACCGTTGATACAAGGCAGGAGAGATCCATGCTTTCATGTTGCTTACGCCAAATTCTGACCCTACCATCTGAATGTCGCAGCTGAAATCGAGACTCATCAGACCAGGCAACATTCTTCCAATCTTCTATTTCCCAATTTTGGTGAGCCTGTGCGAATTGTAGCCTCAGTTTCCTGTTCTAAGCTGACAGGAGTGGCACCCAGTGTGGTCTTCTGCTGCTGTAGCCCATCTGCTTCAAGGTTCAACATGTTGTGTTATTTGAGTTACTGTTGACTTTCTGTCATCTCAAACCCGTCTGCCCATTCTCCTGTGACCTCTGACATCAACAAGGCATAATTGAATCCACACAACTGCTGCTCACTGGATAGTTTTTCTTTTTCAGACCAGTCTCTGTAAACCCTAGAGATGGTTGTGCGTGAAAATCCCAGTAGATCAGCAGTTTTTGAAATACTAAGACCAGCCCGTCTGGCACCAAAAACCATGCCACATTCAAAGTCACTTAAATCTCCTCTCTTCCCCATTCTGATGCTCGGTTTGAACTTCAGCAAGTCGTCTTCACCACGTCTAGATGCCTAAATGCATTGAGTTGCTGCCATGTGATTGGCTGATTAGCAATTTGTGTTACCAAGCAATTGAACAGGTGTACCTAATAAAGTGGCCAGTGAGTGTATATGCAATCATCAGCTACCTCCCATTAGTGTATCGCTGCGCCTGAGACTTTCAACAAAAGAGAATAAAGCAAATTAGATAATACAAGTAAAAAGATAAAAGTTGTTTAAATTTGCCTGCTCTGTCTGAATCTTGAAATCTTAATTTTGATTTTATGATCCGTTTAAATTAAACAGCTTTTACTTCATGGACAAATAAAAATTTCCACATAAATACTGTGAAAATTCTTGAGTACAATGTCCCTTTTTCATGCCAAACTCTTAGGCCCTGTGTATGGAAATGTAAAAAAAATAAAAAAATAGTACAATATAGATATGATAGAGAAATTAAACCTGATAACATCCTATGATACTTTAAAGCTTTTTTTTCCGTAAAGTTTGTTTTGATTTGATAAAAATGCTCCACATCACAGCCCTCTCTGGCAGCTGAGGTGTTAATTCTAAGGCTTCTCAGTTTATTTACTGTAGCACTTTGTCATGACTGCAGCAGTGCAATGGGCTGTATTGTCACACTTGTCATATTAAAATACTAATTCACAGGAATATCTGTGTCACATTAGTTTTACATGGGGCTGTTCCCCTGACTCACATGGGATGGGGCTTCTGGTAATAAGAAGGGGCAGAGAGAGATATACAGCAGGGTGTAGCAATGTCATACAGAGCAGTAGTGAAACTGTGCATTGTGTCATTTATAGTCAGAGTGAATGACACTGAGGGATTTTTACTTGCTTGTGTAGCAAACACATCATTTAAACTGCATTTGATAGGCATTTGTAAGGCTTTGTGCCCTGCGCAGTCACATTTAATACAGAGGAAAGTGACTAAACAGCATATTAAGTAATGGCAATAAGTCAGTAGCCACCTCCCTTTCCTGACCTTTGTTAATCAGTAACAGGGCTGGTTTCCCTGCTGTGTAACCAAGACTAGTGGATTCCCTCAGGGTGTACTAAAGTGCTGCAGCTGCACAATACATACACCAACAGGACAATACACAGACACCTTCCCTCTGACAACTCTCAGCTGTGTGCAGTGTAGTCTGGCTGACGTTGACATACAAGGGATATATTAAAGGGGCAGTATACACCAATTTTCATTTAGCTACATGTAATAGACATATAGAGGCCTATCTATCAAGCCATCAACTTTCTTGCATTCGCCGGCACCAATACGCTCGTCTAACATTGCGGCCGCGGACCTGAATATGATCTCCATATTTATAAAAAAAGCCGCACACCAAGTACGGGGTGATGAGCAGTGGACTGTTGTTAACTAACTGTCATCGATCTTGCTGCTATTCGGCTTTTTCCCAACTTTATTTATACCCTGTCACTAAACACCGCCACTATACTAAAATGTTTAACCCCTATCCCGACTCTCCCGGCCCCCGCCGCAACCTAAATAAAGTTATTAACCCCTATCCCGCTGCTCCCGGACCCTGCCGCAACCTAAATAAATGTATTAACCCCTAAACCCCTGGCCTCCCACATCACTACCACTTACTAAACCTATTAACCCCTAAACCACTAGCCTCCCACATCGCCATAAACTAAATTAAGCTATTAACCCCTAAACCCGCTAACTTCACATTATAATTACCTCATCCCTATCTTATAATAAATTTAAACTTACCTGTAGAATTAAAATAAACTATATTAAACTATTAATTTGCCTACCCTAACTATTATACTACAATTACATTAAACTACAAATTAAATTAACTATATTACATATTTAAAAACTTAACCCTACTCAAATTATTTAAATCTACAATTAAAAATTACTAAGTTACAAAAAAATAACAACTAAGTTACAAAAAATAAAAAACACTAAGTTACACAAAATAAAAAAGAAATGATCAAATATTTAAACTAATTACACCTAATCTAATAGCCCTATCAAAATAAAAAAGCCCCCCCAAAATAAAAAAAAAACCTAGCCTACACTAAACTACCAATGGCCCTTAAAAGGGCCTTTTGTGGGCATTGCGCCAAAGAAATCAGCTCTTTTACCTGTAAAAATAAAATACAAACACCCACACAACCAACCCCCTCAAATAAAAACCTATCTAAAAAACCTAAGCTCCCCATTGCCCTGAAAAGGGCATTTGTATGGGCATTGCCGTTAAAAGGGCATTTAGCGCTTTTACTGCCTAAAGTCTCTAAGCTAAAATTAAAACCCACCCAATAAACCCTTAAAAAAGGGTCAGCCAACAGAATGCAAGCTCAATCCTATTGGCTGATTGGATAAGCCAATAGGATGAAAGCTCAATCCTATTGGCTGATTGCAACAGCCAATAGGATTCCCCCCCCCCCCCATTAATTCCTATATGCTGGTAGAATTCTATCAGCCAATCGGAATGTAAGGGACGCCATCTTGGATGACGTCATTTAAAGGGAAACTTCCTTCTTCAAGAGACTTCGGAAGAAGAGGATGCTCCGCGCCGGATGTCTTGAAGATGGAGCCGTTCCGCGCCGGATGGATGAAGATAGAAGATGTCGTCTGGATGAAGACTTCAGCCCGCTTGGATGAAGACTTCTGCCGGCTTCGCTGAGGACTTCTGCCGCTTGGATGAGGATGGATTTCTGGTCTTCGAAAACTGTAAGTGGATTGTTGGTGGTTAGTGTTAGGGTTTTTTAAGGTTTTTTTGGGTGGGTTTTAATTTTAGCTTAGGGGCTTTGGGCAGTAAAAGAGCTAAATGCCCTTTTAAGGGCAATGCCCATACAAATGCCCTTTTCAGGACAATGGGGGAGCTTAGGTTTTCTAGATAGGTTTTTATTTGGGGGATTTGGTTGTGTGGGTGGTGGGTTTTACTGTTGGGGGGTGTTTGTATTTTATTTTTACAGGTAAAAGAGCTGATTTCTTTGGGGCAATGCCCCACAAAAGGCCCTTTTAAGAGCCATTAGTAGTTTAGTGTAGGATAGGTTTTTTTTTATTATGGGGGGGCTTTTTTATTTTGATAAGGCTATTAGATTAGGTGTAATTAGTTTAAATATTTCATGATTTCTTTTTTATTTTGTGTAACAGTGTTTTTTATTTTTTGTAACTTAGTCGTTATGTTTTTGTAACTTAGTAATTATTAATAGTAGATTTAAATAACTTAAGTAGGGTTAGGTTTTTAAATATATAATATAGTTAATTACATTTTTAGTTTAATGTAATTTTAGTATAATAGTTAGGGTAGGTTAATTAATAGTTTAATATAGTTTATATTAATTCTAAAGGTAAGTTTAAATTTATTATATGATAGGGATGAGTTAATATTTAATGTAAAGTTAGCGGGTTGTTAGGTTTAGGGGTTAATAGCTTAATTTAGTTTATTGCGATGTGGGGGGCTGGCGGTTTAGGGGTTAATAATTTTATTACATTTGTGGCGGGGTCCGGGAGCATCGGGATAGGGGTTAATATATTTATTTAGTTGCAGTTGGCTCTGTGAGCGGCGGAATAGGGGTTAATAAAAATTTTTAGGTTGCGGCGGGGTCGGGGAGCAGCAGGATAGGGGTTAATAATATTATGTAGGTGGCGGCGATGTCGGGTCGGCAGATTAGCTTTTGCTGCTTTCAGACTCCCATTGATACCTGTTAGAAGCTTGATAAGTGGCAAAAGGTGTCAGATAGTGCCGAATTTGTATTTAGAACATCTGTAATGACGTAACCATCGATCTGTGTCGGATTGAGACTGGCGGATCATATGTTATGTCACAAATTTCAACTTTTGCCGGTCTGTAGGCTTTGATAAATGGGTCGAATCAAGCTCGCCACCATTACACTGCAGAATTCCAGCGTATTTGCGGTTGACGGCTTGATAAATATACCTCATAGACTATAAAGAATGTGCACAGATACTGATATAAAAATCCAGTATAAAACCTTTTAAAAACGTACATAGAAGCTTTGAATTTAGCACTGTTGATGTGCTTAGGCTGGGACAGCCACTGAAAGGGGCAGATAGCAGAACCTCCACCCCTTCCCTGCATATTAAAAAAGACCCATTATACAAACAGAAGCAATCTTAAGTCTGCTGACATCAGTATACACCTTAAACTTTGGGGTTTGGTTAAGAGTCTGAAAATCAACGCAATGTTATTTAAAAAAAAAAGCAAAACAATACATTGTTACAAAAACACTCCCAGATGGGCTATAGAAATGGATCATCTATAAAACATATAAAATGTTCCTACATTGTGTCTGCACAGAAAACGGCTAATCAAGGTGCAAAGCCATAAATTAATTAGCTCAGTGTTAATCGGTTGTCTGATAAAACATAGTACAGCATGAAGACCACTAAAGCTTGTTGTAGCACAGTTACCTTACAGCCCTGGACAGCAGTAATGACCATCTGACCCCAGAAGTACGTTATTAACCAAAAGCTATTATCACCCTAATTAAGCACAAATACTTATATAATATAAATACCAGTGTTATCTATATAGGGAACCTCTATCCCACAGACTTCTCACCGCTACATAAACCTATCAGTGACCCCTCATATTAACCCTTGCTACTGTAGCTGTATAATATTACATTCCCTAAAGCCATGCAATTAAATAATATCTCACTAACCACCCATTATGACAATAACCATTTCTTATCTTGGGGATGTGCACTGCACCTATGTTCACATTTTCAAAGTGAACATTTTATAAGTGAGGCACTAATTTTTAAGAATTATACAAGAATTACACTCAATACTCTCCACACTGCTGGTTACTAACTAACAAACTGCCTACTGACATTTGCTAAGGAATGCTGAGTTAACCTACTGTCTCTTCTGCTTTCAGGTATGTGAATTAAGGCCCTGCATTGAAATCCTGCTATTCCCTGCTTTTCTGTCATTTTACTCCAAGTCTCTCTTTTTGGTATGTGAATTAAGGCCCTGCATTGAAATCCTGCTATTCCCTGCTTTTCTGTCATTTCACTCCAAGTCTCTCTGTGTATATGTATATAGAGCACATGAATTTAGGCTGTTAAAATAAAGTCCTGCATTTTTTGTAAAGATTTTTCCCAATGTCTCAATTCTAATGTCTAGTTAATTGCCATGTGATGCTCAATCCTTATCAATACAGTACTTGCTATAACTCTAACATTTATAGTTGCCTTATGTCACAGTTTTAACCCCCTCTAAATGTTATTGTCTGTTTACTTAACTCATCTCACCCTGACCAGATTATAACATTCCAATTGGCCTTACCAACTGTCTTTGATTAGCAATCAACTACATTTAGTGGACTCAGCTGACTGCCCTGTCTGTATATATTTCACACTAGTTTGGGGATGTGCATTGCACAGGGGTGTGTGCATTGGTTACAGGGCAGTGTACTTTTTAACAATAGCATATGTTCACATTTTCAAAGTGAACATTTTATAAGTGAGGCACTAATTTTTAAGAATTATACAAGAATCGAACAAGGATTGGGCAAGGGGCAAGACACAAGGCAAGTACTCTTGTATTACTATGTTTTATGTATCTCATTGTATCCTTTTGCAAGTGCTGCTGTAACATTGTGTCTTATGTGTTTACTTGGTTACCACTTTCATAATAATGCTCAATATCTTCATATTCCTTTTTGCTACCTCTTGTCTCTATAACAAACTACATTACTCACTTACTCCTTCTCCCTCTCCACCTGCACTGTTCATTAGCCCATCTCTCTTATACTCACCTTACTTTTGTACTCATGAGCTTTACCTATTCCTAAACACTCTCTCTCCCCCCTGCACTTCAGCCAAACAACAGTCTCATTACTGCAAATCTGCTCCTCATCTCATGTCACTCTCCCTCTTGCTCATACTAGCTGCTGGAGACATCTCCCCTAATCCTGGTCCCTCACAACCTCCTAGCCTTTCACATCCTTGTGTGCCTTTCAATAGACTTCATAAACTAAACTCTGGTAACCTTAATCGCATTCCTCTTACATCTAAAAACCCCTCCCCCTTCACTTGTGCACTCTGGAACTCTCGCTCTGTTTGCAACAAGCTCACTTCTATCCATGATCTCTTTATCTCCCACTCTCTTAACCTTCTGGCTCTTACAGAAACCTGGCTCTCTGCTTCAGACACAACATCCACTGCTGCACTGTCACATGGGGGTCTCCATTTCAGCCACACTCCTAGGTCTGGCAATAGACAAGGAGGTGGTGTCGGTATTTTACTTTCCTCTCGTTGCACCTTCCAACAAATACAGCCCTTCTCTTCACTCACATTTTCTTCATTTGAAGCACACATGATTCGGTTATTCTTTTCCTCTCTCTGACCATCATCTCCTAACTTGCAACATCACTTCCCTACCTACAACTCCCCCTCCCTCTACCCCTCACACCAAACTTCACAGAAGCACTAAGTCACTAGATCTGCATCAGCTCGCTACTCTCTGAAACCTCTCCTCTCATCCATCACCTCCTTTTCCTGCCCTGGCCAATCTATCTGCCAGTATAATTCCACCCTTACATCGGTCATTGACACTCTGGCCCCTCCAACCTTAGCTCAGAAATCACACTCTCATCCTCAGCCCTGACACGATACCTACGCAGATGCTCCCGTACTGCTGAGCGACATTGGAGGAAATCTCGGAGTTCAGCTGACTTTCTTCACTACAAGTTCATCCTGAACTCCTACTATTCTGCCCTTAATCTTTATAAGCAACAATATTTTTCTAATCTCATCTCTACTCTTTCCTCTAACCCTAAACGTTTGTTCTCAACGTTCAACATTCTTCTCCGCCCACCCCCACCTCCTAACACAACCTCTCTCTCAGCTCAAGATTTTGCAAGCCACTTCAACAACAAAATTGACTCCATCAGAAGGGAAATCAGCTCTCAACATACTTCCAGTCTCCCACCCCCTCAAAAGCTCACAATCACCCAAAACCCAAATATCAAAAAATGCAGTTCTTTTGCCCCTGTTAATGAGGATGAAGTTTCTGCCCTTATACTGTCCTCCCACCTCACTACCTGTCCCCTCGACCCCATCCCCTCACAGCTACTCCCCTCCCTCTCTTCTACCCTCACCCCCATACTCACACACATTTTCAACCTCTCCCTCAGCACTGGTATATTTCCCTCATCTCTAAAACATGCACTGGTCACACCTATCCTCAAAAAACCTTCCCTTGATCCAACCTCCCCTTCCAATTACCGCCCTATTTCCCTACTCGCTCTTGTCTCAAAGCTCCTCGAAAAGCTAGTTTACGCACGTCTATCCCATTTCCTTACACTAAACTCTCTTCTTGACCCACTGCAATCTGGATTTCGTTCCCATCACTCTACAGAGACAGCAATTGTCAAGGTTACCAATGACCTACTTACAGCAAAATCCAAAGGCTACTTCTCTCTGCTTATCCTCTTTGACCTGTCTGCAGCCTTTGACACTGTTGACCACCCTCTTCTGCTCCAAAGCCTCCAATCCTTCGGCATCTGTGACACAGCTATCTCGTGGTTCTCTTCCTATCTGACTAACCGTACATTTAGTGTAGCCTTCTCCGGAGTATCCTCTGCCCCGTTACCACTTTCTGTTAGGGTACCTCAAGGCTCTGTCCTTGGTCCCCTTCTCTTTTCAATCTACACGTCGTCACTAGGTTCCTTAATAAAGTCCCATGGGTTTCAATACCATTTGTATGCCGATGACACCCAAATCTACCTCTCTGCACCAGACCTACCTCCTTCCTTACTAACCCGTGTCACTAACTGTCTTTCTCACATCTCATCTTGGATGTCCTTTCACTACCTTAAGCTAAATCTCTCCAAAACTATATAGTATGGGAGGTCTAATACTGAATGTGGAAGTTCTAAAAATTAAATATTTATTACACACTAACAATACAATTTATAATATATCATGGATCCATGTTACATAAAAATGTTAAAAATATTAAAAAATAATGAGGTGTTAAAAACAAGGTATTACACAAAATTTCACAATAAGATGTCCTGATAAGTGACCGGTCTATTATGGAATGTTGCTAATACATAGTCCAGGTTGATAAATACAGTCCAAATGAACAGTCTTTTATGTGCAAGTCCTGATGTATCCGTCTAGAAATTAATGTGATAATAGGGGTTTATAATGTGCAATTATCTCCAAAATAGTTAATCAAACCATCTGAAATCCCAAATAAAAGGAAAAAGTAAAAATAAAAAAATGAAAAATGAAAAATTGAAGAAATTAAAAAATTAATTAGTTGATGGATAGTGCAAAAAGTGCAAAAGGAAAAATAGTGTATAATACAAAAAGTACAAAAAATGTAGCAATATATGAAATTGTGGCACTAAAATGTGAAAAAATGATAATATGGGTCCACAGATCTGGTGCGGATGTGGGAAAAGTGATTGTTGTATTCCAAAAACAATGTTCAGAGTGCTTCAAAGAAACAATTTCAAATATCTCCAAATAAAACGTGCAAAACCTGTGAAAAAATATAAACAATACTGTAGAATGTATTTCAAATGGAATAAAATATTGGCATTGAACTTACTTAGGTTAAGTCGACGCGTTTCGGCCTTACTTTAGGCCTTTATCAAGACAAGTCTTAATAACTAATTTATTAACTACCTCAGCCTTATAGGCGCTCGCCTATACACTTACATGTCTCAGTATTAGTATGAAGGAATCTGCCTGACAGGTCACCTTAAAGGGAAAGAGACAAAAAAACGCAAACAGCAGTCAGGTGAAAAATAAATAAATGAGCACTATCTGAATAAAGGGCAAAAGTATATAATGTATTATAGAAATATGTTCTATTCTTAAGTTTGCTACAGACACATGATGATTATTTATATACTTAAACTTATTTTATGTGTCAAAGAACAAGGGGCCTGACAGATATTAAAAGGACAAAAAAATCGAAAAATGCTAATCTAAAGCTGAGGTGATTAAGAGAGAGCAATGAAAACTGTGAACAACAGGTAAAATTTATGATATTAAGACATGCATGAATTGTACTCATACCACTGTTATCTATCTGATCACCTGCACTAAGTGCAATATTCAATACACAGGACTCACGTCCAGAGATATCAATACACGAATAAGAGAACACATCTCCACTTTGGAGAGAGGTAAATCAACCTCTTTACTGGTACAGCATTTCACAACTGTTCACAATGGCAAATTGGACACCTTTAGGTGGATTGCAATTGAGAAAGTTGTAACAGTCAAGAGAGGAGGAGACCTTGAGAGCATTCTGGCTAAGCGTGAGGTGTTCTGGATATTCCACCTTAAGACCAGGACACCTCATGGCTTAAATTCCAGATATGATCTGATTAATTTTTGGGAGTAATACGCATTATTGGGGCTTTTAGTAATCTTTTTAACCATTTTTGTTTCCAACTCCATTATGGTCCTTGGAAAGAAGAAGAGCGTACAACAGCACTACACTGAAATTAGGGAGTTGCTTAAATATAGGGAACAATAAGCTATCCTGAGCTTGAGTGCTTATGCATAAACTGACTTAGGAAGATTGTCAACATAGAAGTTGGGCAAAAGTATGCATCTATATAGCACTTCACTCTCCCTTTAATAATTTTTGAGTAACATCAAAATCGAAGGATGTAGTGAAGTGATGTGTTTAAAATGTAACCTTTATTGGTTTTTATTAAAATTGCGAAACAAACACAACATAACATTTAAAAGACACAATAAAATGTAGACCAGTAGAACAATTACTCTGCTGCCGAATCAAAGATAATTGTGGGAGATATGCCTATCTTTTGAATGAGTTAATGGTGGAGTTAACATGAAATAATAGGTATTGGCACTAAATCCACAAATATATGTCAATAGTAGAACACACCATCCACATACATATTATCTTATCCTTCTGTAGGCGGTGTGTCAGAAGATAATACGTGGGATACTGCAGTATCTAGTTCTGATATACGGTACTTAAATACCAATCTATGATTATAGATATGAGTGTGCTGATAAGCAATTATTTCAGGACATGCTTGTGAATGATATAAGTGGGTGTAAAATGCTAGATATCTCTGGCCCTGTATATACAGGGCAATAATTACTGTGTTTTTTGTCAGAGGCTCATATTGTGAGTTGCTAGACAACTATCCGGGCAACTAGGGTAATAATATAAATTAATATGTTACACTATTATCTCAGAGAGGTTGAATAATCCTTGAGTATTGTGTCCCACAACTGAATTGACAGCCACGTCTTTTGTCAATGGTTTATAATATCACTGGGATGGTTTATAATGTCTGTGATTGGTGTAAAACACTGTTAAATGGTTTTGCTGAAACCAAAAACTTATATTTATATGCACAACAATTTGTTCTCAATGAAGAAGTTATTTTGTGTATATACACTTACAGATAGAATTGGTCATGCGTATTAATAGGATTAACGTTTTAGGGGCTCTGATTATACTAGAGCTACTTCTATTATAGCTGATTTTGGGTTTGTCACACAGAGTGTATTCAGTTATTGATAGATCCCCAGGATTGAGCAGATATTGTAATCTATATCTGACAAGTGCCGGATTAGCAGGATAGTACCAAACTATAGCAATAGGAATATATATAAACGCTTGATATGTTATATCCTTATAAATTTTACAAAATGATTGTATATGAAATATATTGCTACAATTGCAGCTCCTAATGTGAGTTCAAATAAACTAACAAATAGTAGTGGGGGAGGAAAACTGTTTAAAGCGTTATATATAGTACAAAGTAACCTGCACTTATCTGTTGAAGTACTAATTTTATATACACTGTTACAATTACTCCCCTTGATTGCAATAGTCAATGCTTGCCTCTAATAAGTGTAGTCACAAAAGGGCATAATGTGTTATTGAAAGCGGAGTTTGTAAATTGCAATAACCTGCACTTATCTACAGTCTGCTAAATTTTACTATTGAGGTATTACCCATAACTGCATTAATTAGATATCGCAATAGCTATTTGAAGAGTTGTATAAATGTATCCACATTACAACGGAGCTGAAGTGTTGCAATTGATCCCAGGGGAAAGGCCACCTAGGTTGCACTATTCAATGATTGATAGATATCTAAAATAATATCAGTTATACTCTATCACTTCCCAATTCTGCAGTTTTCCAAGTAGGATTGTATAGTAACAGAAGGTAAATAGGACTTCAACTTAATTTTTTACGGTAGCAGATGATTCTACTGTATTAAAGTATTAACCTAAATAAGGCATTAGCGTGGTCTAAATTTTATGCTGTTTAAAAGCTGTTGAGTGTTGAAAGGCATTCAACACCCTCCCCTGACATGTTTCGCCGACAAAGTGGCGGCTTTTTCGAAGGTGACGCGCACTCGCGTCTTCGGGTGTTTATCACCTCGGCTCCACCTCCGATTTGAATCTGGGACCAATCAGAGCCATCCTAACATCTGAGGATTCTACAATGGAACAAATCAGTTGTCACTGCATCGAGGATTCGTTCTTGGATTATATGGCGATGAAGTGGAAGTATTTCAGTGTGTATTCATTAGAGCCAACATAGAGGAAATTATTATCTTCGTATGCATCTAGTGATAGAGATTGACACTTGGGCTGTCAGCGGGTTTGCGGCTATGCATATGCTATTATATAAATGAATGTGTGGATAAATCCATATTCAAATGAAATTTTATGTATTATTGTGTTAGTAAATAAATAAAAGAATATATGTGTACATATATTTGAATAAAAAATGAGTAATGAGTGTATATATTCACTATATGTCTTTCATAGTGCCTGAGTTTTGTATGTTTGTGGAATTGGAAAGTGAGAGAAATACCAGTGCGAAAAAATAAAAATAAACATTAGAAATAATGTGAAGTGAAACAAGTGGAACAACAAGGGTAAAAAAGAAAGGGATTTAAGAATTGTATAAGTGGTGATAATAAGTGGTGAATGAGAGGACATGATCATCACAAGTGGGGGAATAATATTGGAGGACACTGGAAGTGTGTGAAAGGTAATGATAGATACCTATAAGTGACCACAATGTGTAATTTTTAATATTGATGTACACAAATGTGTATGTGTGCCTAAGTGTTAGTGATATCAGTGAATAAAAAACTTTAAATTGAAAACGTTGTCTGGTGTTTTTGAAGCATTACTAGTAAAATGAAAATGGGTTTAATATAAATTAAGATTATGAATGAGGAATGGCTAAAACAGGGTTGTAACATATAATGGCATAATTACAGAAACTAGGCTGCTGTAATGAAAGGTTATAAGATAGAGATGCCCTGCTACGGTGTAAATCGAATTGGGTGAGGGGTGGGGAATAATGGGGAATGGAAATGGTGAAGTGCAGAAGCAGTGCTGTATAGACTGACTGCCTATAGATTAAAACTACGAGTGCATAGGGTCAGATCTATTACTGACTGAAGATAAGACTTTGACTAGTTTGGGTTTCATGATTGGCTCTGGCCAATATGGTATCGGCTACATTTTAGCCATAATTTCACCCACTGTGACTTAAGTTTAAATATAACAATTATTGCTTTGTTTTAAATAAACATTGAATAATTATTTTGTTCATTCAGTCCTCTTGGCTGTACACAATTCATTAAATAAATTTATTTTTATTTTTTCGCACTGGTATTTCTCTCACTTTCCAATTCCACCAACATACAAAACTCAGGCACTATGAAAGACATATAGTGAATATATGCACTCGTTACTCATTTTTTATTCAAATATATGTACACATATATTCTTTTATTTATTTACTAACACAATAATACGCAAAATTTCATTTGAATATGGATTTATCCACACATTCACTTATATAATAGCATATGCATAGCCGCAAACTCGCTGACAGCCCAAGTGTCAATCTCTATCACTAGATGCATACGAAGATAATAATTTTCTCTATGTTGGCTCTAATGAATACACACTGAAATACTACCACTTCATCACCATATAATCCAAGAACGAATCCTCGATGCAGTGACAACTGATTTGTTCCATTGTAGAATCCTCAGATGTTAGGATGGCTCTGATTGGTCCCAGATTCAAATCGGAGGTGGAGCCGAGGTGATAAACACCCGAGGACGCGAGCGCGCGTCACCTTCGAAAAAGTGTGTATGTGGATGGTGTGTTCTATTATTGACATATATTTGTGGATTTAGTGCCAATACCTATTATTTCATGTTAACTCCACCATTAACTCATTCAAAAGATAGGCATATCTCCCACAATTATCTTTGATTCGGCAGCAGAGTAATTGTTCTACTGGTCTAAATTTTATTGTGTCTTTTAAATGTTATGTTGTGTTTGTTTCGCAATTTTAATAAAAACCAATAAAGGTTACATTTTAAACACATCACTTCACTACATCCTTCGATTTTGATGTTACTCAAAAATTATTAAAGGGAGAGTGAAGTGCTATATAGATGCATACTTTTGCCCAACTTCTATGTTGACAATCTTCCATTATGGTCCTTGGGGGTTCTTTCTCCCTTCCCCCTTTTTCCCCACTATGTATACCCCAACGTAGATATACATATGTAGCAGATAAACTTAAAAAAATGTTTTTTCTATTATCACCAGTGTTATTCTATGCTTACAATTTTCTGCTCATGTTTATATATATGGTATTGCTAATTAGACCACTATCACCATTAGCATTATTGTACATAATGCATTGAAGAATCAGATTGTGTTATCCTTTTTTTATTATGATGTCATGTTATGTGCAATATATCCTCCCTGTTGTTCACAGTTTTCATTGCTCTCTCTTTATCACCTCAGCTTTAGATTAGCATTTTTCAATTTTTTGTCCTTTTAATATCTGTCAGGCCCCTTGTTCTTTGACACATAAAATAAGTTTAAGTATATAAATAATCATCATGTGTCTGTAGCAAACTTAAGAATAGAACATATTTCTATAATACATTATATACTTTTGCCCTTTATTCAGATAGTGCTCATTTATTTATTTTTCACCTGACTGCTGTTTGCGTTTTTTTGTCTCTTTCCCTTTAAGGTGACCTGTCAGGCAGATTCCTTCATACTAATACTGAGACATGGGCATCTATGGGTTAAAGGTCCAATGTAATCTGCATAGTAGGCGTTTCTTTGTTTTAATTGTTGAACCTATCAGGTAACACTTTACCTGTTTTAATGACACCTGTGTAAAGCTCTGCATGCTATGACTACGGCCACAATGGCCGAAACATGTTAGCTGCGGTGCGTTGCCTATCTATGTGTTTGGGATGCCTCCCAACTTTTAAGGATATCCAATAAAGAATCATTGTTTTACTATACAGTGGCTCCACATCTACTTTTGTTTATGTATGTGTATGTACATATGTATCTATGTATTTGTTTTACTGTATATGAACTGTAGGACAATGTCCTTTTTATTGTAAATACATATTTGTATTATGTGTGTGTGTGTGTATATGTATATATATACCTGTATATCTATTAAAAAGTAAATAATTTTCACTGTGAAGAACATAGGAATGTAAAATATGCGTAATGCGCATTGGGGGTTCGCAATTTAGGACTTACGCAGTTGAATATCTTCAATGCACATTATTGAAATATTAAATATAAAATATTTAAAATAAAAAATATTTCAAATGATTATACATGCTGTAAAATATATAGATATATTCTATGGATTATTTAGAATATTTTACAGTGTGTATAATAAATAATGAAAAAGCCTCTGTCTAACATTGTTTACACTCGAGTTGGAGCACTAAATTGTGTTCCACTCGTAATCAAGCCCACAGTAGCTAAATATAAAAAGGCGCAGATAATTTTGGTAAAACAGTTTAAAAGGAGCTTAAAGGGACAGTCTACACCAGAATTTTTATTGTTTTAAAAGATAGATAATCCCTTTATTACCCATTTCCCAGTTTTGCATAACCAACACAGTTATAATAATATACTTTTAACCTCTGTGATTATCTTGTATCTAAGCCTCTGCAAACTGCCCCTTTTTTCAGTTCTTTTGACAGACTTGCAGTCTAGCCAATCAGTGCCTGCTCCCAGATTACTTCACGTGCACAAGCACAGTGTTATCTATATGAAATATGTGAACTAACACCCTCTAGTGGTGAAAAACTGTTAAAATGCAATCTGAAAGAGGTGGGCTTCAAGGTCTAAGAAATTAGCATATGAACCTCCTAGGTTAAGCTTTCAACTAAGAATACCAAGAGAACAAAGCAAAATTGGTGATAAAAGTAAATTGGAAAATTGTTTAAAATTACATGCTCTATCTGAATCATGAAAGTTTATTTTGGCCTAGACTGTCCCTTTAAATGTAGATTTTGATGGGCATTTTTGTCTTCTACTTTGCCATGAAGGTTAAAAAGCAATGATTAATATTCTCATTGTTGTTTTGGAAAAATCAGTAACATATTCCTGTATTGTTTCTGAAATAACGCGTTATGTGCCTAATTGCCTCCGTATTGTAATCTCACTTTTACTCATTGTTTTCTAACTTAGTTATAATCTAGACTCCTTTATATAGAGAGCGATCAATGCTTAGTTACTGTTTCATTGTGCTTCTTATAGCGTTTTGTATGATTGTATAATACATCAATTAAAAAACAGCAATGATTAAATATTAGAAAAGTAACCCAATAGCCACCCGTCAAGAAATTGTCTGTTTAAGATGACAGAGCAATGCAGGGCACGTGTGTCATGTGTTACATAAATCCCATGAAACTGCCAAGACACTTTGGGGCCAATTTATCAAGCTACGTATGGAGCATGATGCCCCTTTTTCTGTGCAAGCTGCTCCATTACGAATACGATCGGGTTGATTGACATCCCCTGCTAGCGTCCGATTGGCTGCAAATCTGCAGGGGGCGGCATTGCACCAGCAGTTCACAAGAACTGCTGGTGCTATGATAAATGCCAACAGCGTATGCTGTCGGCATTTATTGATGTGCGGCAGACATGATACGCTACATTGTATCATGTCCGCTCGCACTGAGTCCATGTAAAAAGCACACAACATGTCAGTGATCCAGTACATTACCGTTAACTGACGCATTTCACATAGTGCTTTCTCAAAAATAACTTATCTTTAAGAAGGTGATATGTGAAATGCGTCAGTTGCAGATCTCATGAGAACAGAGGCATTTGTGGTAATAATAGTGTAGGACACTGGAATTCAGAAATAAGCAGCAACAGTGTACGGAAATAGCCTAAGACAAAAAGCAAACTACAAAGCCACTATGCTTAGATAAGAAATTAGAGAATAAAAAGTTGGATAATCCAGGTAAAAGCCACACAGTGTAAAATCATAATACAAATGCAAAATCCAAAAAGCAAGCTAAAGTCAGTTAACAAAAGTCAGTCCAAACTAACAAATTAAACAAAAGCAAGTCAGGGACAGTCAAGTAAAACTGGAAAATCTAAATAAGTTGCCAGAGTAAGAGGTAACCAGCACACGCAATACGCAATCCACGTCATGCTGCAAACAGAGAGCTTATAAGGACTACTATAACTAATGACTAATTGATCTTCTAGGCCTTTCTTAAAGCTACAGCACACCTACTGCAGCAGGGACAGAAATCACTCTCTTTGACAAATGCCTGTTATGACAAGGGCTTAGAGAAGGTTCTTTCCACTGACCATATCATCTAAATACTTTCCAGAAGCAAAATGTTTGCCAGAGACAGCGGCTCAAAGTGTTCCTTTTAGATATACAATGCCAGAAAGCAGCTATATTCAGAAGAATCAGTGCTCAGGCTCAGCTTCTATATCACTCTCTTGCCAATAGTTATAGCATCTTCAGTAGTTAGGATAGGTGCTCTTTAAAAGTCTATCCAAAGACTGCTAAATTCTGCTAAAGAACTGTGGGAAGAAATTGAAAGCAATATCCTTTCTTTAGTCACCTGGAAAATGTAGATATTTGATTGATGTGTCTGAAACACCAGCTTGCACATTACATTTTCAGTTTCTCTTTGATGTGAGACAAATTCTAATGTGTTTTGTCACACTGTTTAGTATGTTATCAGTCTAATAGAATGTGATAGACACTTGGCACAGTCCAAACCCATTTCTAGGAAATAAGCCAAGTATCAGAATGTGTGTGTTACGCATGCAGAAACATGCTAAGCCATTTGTCTGGGGCTTCTAGCTACTATAGTAATTCATTTAATACATCACATTTACCTTTGCCCCTTAGGTAACTGTAGTATATTAGCATCTACTTTTAGTGCATTCGTAAATTACATTTATAGCCATTTTATATCTTCATTTTTGTTTTTTTACAATAACAGAACAGGGATGTCTAAAACAAGACAAAGAGAAGTGATCTCAGATGTGCTGGAAAAGGCAAAAATTCTATTTTCTCCCAGCTGGCCTTGTTGTCTATATTATTATAGAAAGAGGTAACTGGCTGGGAGCGTGCTTAGAGAATATTACAACATTTAAATCAAAGGGAAAAAAAACCTATTGAGAGAATAGGAAAAGTATGCTATTTCTACACATAAAGTATATATTTTTCTACTTAAAATGTATCTTTTACTAGTTGTAGTTAAAAAGGCAGCAGAAATAGAAGTTGTATCTAGTGTGCCAGAAAAATAGTTAAAAACACAACTCTGTAACTGTGACTGGTATAAAGTATTTCAATGTTGCTGATATTAGGTTGTTTATCACATATGAGGAGGAGGGGGAAAAAAATCAATGATATTAGGTAAATATAAGAGCCTCTATTTAGGAACTGTGTCCTGTATTGCCCTATATTAGGGTAGATAAGCCACTTTTTTTTACACTAAATATGCTATAAATCCCTTCCCCATCCTTCCCACAATATGCCCCAAATGTTACAAGAACAAATAAAAATATCATTTAGTAGATAGTCTGAAATTAACAGAGTGCAGTTAAAATAAACACGAAGCCCCTTCAGACTATCTACTAATTGATATTTTTATTTGTTGTTGTAACATTTATGCATACTTTATGTGTAGAAAGAGCATACTTTTCCCTATTCTCTTAATAGGGTTTTTTTTTTCTTTGACTTAAATGTCTAAAACAAGATCGACAGATGAAATAGGGCCCCTGCCTCTATTCCCTGGTAACTTTTAACCACTAAATGAAATAACCCTCATGCCAACATACGGCGTTTCGCATGTAAGTACACAATCAACTATTTAAGTATCTCTGTTACCCTCATACTTCTCATGATTAGCTCTGCAGTATGCTCATGTAGATATTGCCTATATAGGGGTTAGCCTAGCGCTTCCAGTGCTGTTGAAATATAATATAACATTGTATTTACGTACCTGCTTGTGTGTATCCATTGTTTGGATGGATTGTAACATCTATGTCTCAATTGTTGTGAAGGTTTAACAGACGCTTGTATGGTATTTTGATGTAAATATTTTTGTATAGATAGATTTACATTGGTATACATTTCTTGTATATTTTTTATTGTTGTTTACCATTGTGGATTTTGTTTTGGTATTATTGTGGGTGTGTGTTTCCAAGGTAACCCCTTGGCGGTTATTCCGGTAGTGGGAGGGTCCTAATGCCTTTTAAATTGCTTGTCACTTTGTTCACTATTGTTGGTCTGAAGAAGGGGTGAACACCTCGAAACGTCACTGAAATAAACTCAAGTTTAAATTCTTGTCAAGACCAGAGAGTGCTTTGTTTCACTTCTACTATGTATATACATACATATATTTATACATATGTTCCTATGGATCCCTATGTAAAAGCACATTTGGCCCTTATAACTTTTTTTTTAATGCCATATTTTTTTTAAAATAATTTTTATTAGATAATGTTATTATGAGTGCAACTTTACTTTTAATTGTATTTTTGATGTGTTTTGAGACACTTTTTTGACTAGAGTTGATTAGAGATCTGAAGTCACGGTAATCATTCTAGCATAAATAGTGATTGCGTTCATGCGTTCACAGTTACTTTCAACTTGTAATAAGGGTGAAATTGAACTTGCAAACGATATCGCTCCACTCGTAGTCTTGCCCATACTGATTTGGCTTCCTGTTGGTACTAGGAAGTACCACTCTTATCTCTTCCTTCCACCTCTCCTACGCTTACACTTATCTCCACTTTCCCCTGGTATTTACTGCTGGAGAAAGAAGAGGTGAAATGGTCAAAAAAATGTATTGTTTGCAGATGGTGAAGAGAAATAATAAAATACAGAGGAGCAAGACGGAGAAAAAAGAAGGTTGGTTGGCAGAAATGTTACATATAACAGGCATGAGACTGAGATGGTAAAACACAAGTGAGAGATGTATGGTGACTTGAGAGGAATAAACTGAGAGAATAAGAATAGATGGAGACATGAAAGACTTAGGGTAACAGTAGAAAGGGCCGGTTCAACCATGAGACCAAATGAGTCCAATGGACCCAGGCAGCACTTCACAAGGGGCAGCACTTGAGAATCTGAGTCAGTAACTATCAGACCAAGACCAGTCCTGTCCACTGTCTCTGTGAGGGAAGTCGCAGGCTCCCAGCAGCATAACCTCATCATCCACAAAGACACATAACTGGTCAGGGGCGACATTCCAGGTGGGACAAGGGCACCTCCTTTCTTCCCACACTTATTGCGCAATTGTGCATAAGTATTGGTTATCTGCAGGTAAACAGGCAGTCTAGTAAGGTAAGCAGCCAGGCTAGTAGGTTGATATTCTAATTAGTAAGGTTACTACTGGGGGGAGGGCGTCATTGCATTCTTGGACCCAGGCAGCACAATATCTTGAGCCGGCCCTGACAGTAGAGAAATAAAGAAGAGGGTGATTGTTAAAGGGGAACAGTCACATAGGATAGGGATGGTGAGAAATGAGAGATGGGAACAAATTGTACTTATTGCTGGTGAAAGAAATGAAACAAGATGGAAGGAAATAAAACAGACATGGATAGGAAGGGAGACCTGGGCTAAACAAGATAAAGAAATGAGAGAAACTGGAAATGAGACAGGGAAACTGAAAAAGGTAGAAATAACAGGATCAGAGGGAAAATGAGAGAAACTTTTTACAAAAAATTAGATGTGATACTGCAGCAATGCACTACGGGCAAGATTACAAGTTGCGCAGTATGAATTTTCCGCACGCAATATGTTCTTTTCGCAATGAATCTCCATTGCGCAGATATTGCAAGTCTTGAAAAATCGTGATTGCCTTTTTTACGCAACAATACTTTCCCCGCTCGAAGAGCTGTAGTTAACAACGGTTTTCAGCACCATAAAAGCTTCATGAAACACTTCAAAAATACATTACAAAGTACACTTACACTCCTATTAACACCGAACATATTTTGTTAGGAAAACATTTTCACAATCTGAAATATTCACATTTTCATGTACAATTTTTGAATAGAATATGTCATGGGCTTTGATCAACAGATTATGGTTTTTATGGGATTTTATTTCTATTTGTCTTCTCCATTGACTTTTTTATGGGGGAATATGTGAACGTGCACGCTATTTGGCTTTATGGATTACGCGGGTTAACGCGTGCACAAAATAACATAATTTATGTAAGAACTTACCTGATAAATTCATTTCCTTCATATTGGCAAGAGTCCATGAGCTAGTGACGTATGGGATATACAATCCTACCAGGAGGGGCAAAGTTTCCCAAACCTCAAAATGCCTATAAATACACTCCTCACCACACCCACAATTCAGTTTAACGAATAGCCAAGTAGTGGGGTGATATACAAAAAATCATAACCACCATAAAAAAGAGGTGGGCCTAATGACTCTTGCCAATATGAAAGAAATTAATTTATCAGGTAAGTTCTTACATAAATTATGTTTTCTTTCATGTAATTGGCAAGAGTCCATGTGCTAGTGACGTATGGGATAGCAATACCCAAGATGTGGAACTCCACGCAAGAGTCACTAGAGAGGGAGGGGTAAAAATAAAAACAGCCATTTTTTTGCTGAAAAAAAATAATCCACAACCCAAGATATAAATTTATTCTCATTAGTGACACTGGCTCATGGGTATAGCCAGAGGAGGGATGGTTATAGGATCAGTGGTATCTGCATCAGAATAATAACACCAAGCACTATAAAATAATGTTTTTAATTTCAAATGTACCTTGGTGTCCAGGGCCGCCACTAGGAATTTTGGGGCCCTTGACTTAACCATTGATCAGGCCCCCCCCCTTGACATTTTTGACCAAGTGACTAAAACGTATATGCACTTTATTCTTAAGTGTCTATTTAAACTTGGAAATGTTGTAAAGGTAGTAACATACAAACACACAGACACACTCATACACTGAAACACACACACACACTCACACATAAGGATTCACATATAGACTCTCTAGCAGACACGCAAAGAAACACACTCAGACACAGACACCCAAACAGACACTCAGCACTTGTTTACATTGACCTGACAAGTAATGAGGTGGACTAAAGTTTTGTAAAAAAAAAAAAAAGGAGATTTAGAAAACAAAATATGGAGTTCTGATTATCTTTTTGTAAAGGAAAATGCCAACTAAATGATGACAACAGCATGCAGTGGCTGAAAGGAAGGGCCCTGAACTGCCTAAACAATAATTTAAAGGTTAAATGATGGATTGGTGACTTCCGGAAAGGTCTCATTAGTCTCAAAGTCTGTAGAAAGATGTGAATAATCAGTAGTAAGGTCAAAATGTCCTAAAAAGGAACAGACAATGGACACAGCTACATACACAAACTCAAACTTGCACATACACCCAAGGAAACACCGACAGAGACAGCCTCAGAAAACACACAAAGACACACGCACACACAGAGACACTCACAGAAAACACACAAAGACATACACACACAGAGAGACAACCACATAAAACACAGCAAAACATACATACACACACCCTCACTGAGACATCCACAGAAAAGACACAAAGACATACACACACCCTCACTGAGACATCCACAGAAAACACACAAAGACATACACACATCCTCAAAGAGACACCCACAGAAAACACACACCCTCACAGAGACATCCACAGAAAACACAGACATACATACATACATACACACACACACACACACACCCTCACAGAGACATCCACAGAAAACACAGACATACATACATACATACACACACACACCCTCACAGAGACATCCACAGAAAACACAGACATACACACCCACCCTCACAGAGGCATCCAGAGAAAATACACAAAGACAAGCATACACACACCCTCACAGAGACACCCATAGAAAAAGCTCAAAGACATATGCACACACCCTCACAGACATCCAAAGAAAATGCACAAAGACATACACACCCACCCTCACAGAGAGACCCACAGAAAAAAAATACATACACACTCATAGAGACACAAACCAAAGCACAAAGACATAAAGACAAACACCCACAGAAACACTCACAGGAGGAATCATTTATGCACCTTGCATCCCCTAAATCAACGTTGTGTGACATGCATGATAAAAAAAATGCAGAAATTAAGAGATCACTTTTTAAAGAATCATATTTGTAAATGTGCAAACAAAAATAATTTTGTGAATTCAAAATTGTACATTAATGATCTGGGTAGATGGCTAGATGAAGAAAAGTACTTTTAAAAATTTGACACATGTTTGTTTGTTTTTTCCCCATTTTCCCCAACCAAAAGCACCACTTCAAATATAGTGTACAAATGTTCCCTTCTGTCCGCTGTACTTATGGATTTTGAAAATTCTGTACTCTCTATGGTCTTGGTGGAACCATAAGCTGTGGTACTCATACCATTAGATCTGGTTAAATGCAGGATTTAGGCTTGTTGGTATGTATTTCAAAATTAAGTCAGCTGTAGTGTAAACTGAACAGTTTTAAGTTAACCTGTCTCATTTCAAACACTGAGAAATCTTAGTCTGAGAGTATAACATTTTATGCAGATGTAAAAATCTTAGATAAAATGCCTCCTTGCATCTGAAAAGTCCTTGCATAAAGTGGCAGTTAAGTTGAATGTAATATATATATATATATATATATGTATGTGTGTGTATATATATATATATATATATATATATATATATATATATATATATATATATATATATATATATGTATATATAAATGCATATCTGCCAAAAGGGCACCTACCATTTGTGTATTGAGGAGGAAACATTTCTGCATGGTTTTAAATATAGAATTTCTACAGCATTGTCAAATAATCATAAATACACTGCTGCTAAAAATAATATATATATAAAAAAAATGTGTTTTTATAGACCCCTGGCCCCACCATACAACTACTACCACACTGAAGTTACAATCCGTAATTGCACAAAGAAATAAAAAAACATTTGCTAAATAAGTCCTACCCCCTCTACAAATGAAAGTGATCTGCCGTCTGACTCAGGCACACACTGTACAAACAAAGTGCCAAGTCTGTCTCACACTGTGCATAGTGGTTTAGTGCCCACTCAGAAATCCTCTCAAATGCTAATACTTTACTCCTTGTAATAACATTTCCCATGCTCAATTGGTACTCTGCTGTATTACCCACTGGTGGCTGCCAAAATTTAAAAAAAAAATTTTTTTTTTTAGTTCTTGCCTCATGGGGCCCCCCTGGCCCATTGGGGCCCTGACAGGAGTCACCCCTGTCACCCCTGATGGCGGCCCTGTTGGTGTCCTTCACTAAGATCTGTACTTTGGAAAATGTCCACCACAGCCTTTGTCTGTGCCTATCCCTGTAGAATGAGCTGTAATTCTCTGAGGCGGGGCTTGACCCGACTCCAAATAAGCTTGATGAATCAAAAGCTTTAACCATGAAGCCAAGGAAACAGCAGAAGCCTTCTGACCTTTCCTAGAACCAGAAAATATAACAAATAGACTAGAAGTCTTCCTGAAATCTTTAGTAGCTTCAACATAATATTTCAAAGCTCTTGCCGCATCCAAAGAATGTAAGGATCTCTCCAAAGAAGGGACAACAATTTCTCTATTAATGTTGTTAGAATTCACAACCTTAGGTAAGAATTTAAATGAAGTCCGCAAAACTGCCTTATACTGATGAAAAATCAGAAAAGGAGATTCATAAAAGAAAGCGGATAATTCAGAAACTCTTCTAGCAGAAGAGATGGCCAAAAGAAACAACACTTTCCAAGAAAGTAGTTTAATGTCCAAAGAATGCATAGGCTCAAACAGAGGAGCCTGTAAAGCCCTCAAAACTAAATTAAGACTCCAAGGAGGAGAGATTGATCTAATGACAGGCTTGATACGAACCAAAAGCCTGCACAAAACAATGAATATCAGGAAGTTTAGCAATCTTTCTGTGAAATAAAACAGAAAGAGCAGAGATTTGTACTTTCAAGGAACTTGCAGACAAACCTTTATCCAAACCATCCTGAAGAAACTGTAAAATTCTAGGAATTCTAAAAGAATGCCAAGAGAATTTATGAGAAGAACACCACAAAATGTAAGTCTTCCAAATTTGATAATAAATCCTGCAACATAGTATTAATCACTGAGTCAGAGAAACCTCTATGACTATGCACTAAGCGTTCAATTTCCATACCTTCAAATTTAATGATTTGAGATCCTTATGGAAAAACGGACCTTGAGATAGAAGGTCTGGCCTTAGAGGAAGTGGCCAAGGTTGGCAACTAGACATCCGAACAAGATCTGCATGCCAAAACCTGTGAGGCCATGCTGGAGCTACCAGCAGCACAAACAATTGCTCCATGATGATTTTGGAGATCACTCTTGGAAGAAGAACTAGCGGCGGGAAAATATAAGCAGGTTGATAGCACCAAGGAAGTGTCAATGCATCCACTGCTTCCGCCTGAGGATCCCTGGACCTGGACAGGTACCTGGGAAGTTTTTTGTTTAGATGAGATGCCATCAGATTTATTTCTGGAAGCCCCCACATCTGAACAATTTAAGAAAACACATATGGGTGGAGAGACGATTCTCCCGGATGTAAAGTCTGACGAATGAGGTAATCCGCTTCCCAATTGTCTATACCTGGGATATGAACCGCAGAAATTAGACAGGAGCTGGATTCCGCCCAAACAAGTATCCGAGATACTTCTTTCATAGCTTGAGGACTGTGAGTCCCACCCTGATGATTGACATATGCCACAGTTGTGATATTGTCTGTCTGAAAACAAATGAACTGTTCTCTCTTCAACAGAGGCCAAAACTGAAGAGCCCTGAGAATCGCACGGAGTTCCAAAATATTGATTGGTAATCTCGCCTCTTTTCCAAACCCCTTGTGCTGTCAGAGATCCCCAAACAGCTCCCCAACCTGAAAGACTTGCATCTGTTGTGATCACAGTCCAGGTTGTTCAGACGAAAGAGGCCGCTAAAATTATACGATGGTGATCTAACCACCAAGTCAGAGAAAGTCGAACATTGAGATTTAAGGATATTAATTGTGATATCCTTGTATAATCCCTGCACCATTGGTTCAGCATACAAAGCTGGAGAGGTCTCATATGAAAATGAGCAAAGGGGATTGCGTCCGATGCTGCAGTCATGAGACCTAAAACTTCCATGCACATAGCTACTGAAGGGAATGACTGAGACTGAAGGTTCCGACAGGCTGCAACCAATTTAAAACGTCTCTTGTCTGTTAGAGACAAAGTAATGGACACTAAATCTATCTGGAATCCTTAAAAGGTTACCCTTGTCTGAGGAATCAAAGAACTTTTTGGTAAATTGATCCTCCAACCATGTCTTCGAAGAAACAACACTAGTTGATTTGTGTGAGATTCTGCAGAATGTAAAGACTGAGCGAGTACCAAGATATTGTCCAAATAAGGAAATACCGCAATACCCCGCTCTCTGATTACAGAGAGTAGGGCACCTAGAACCTTTGAAAAGATTCTTGGAGCTGTCGCTAGGCCAAAAGGAAGAGCAACAAATTCGTAATGCTTGTCTAGAAAAGAGAATCTCAGGAACTGATAGTGATCTGGATGAATCGGAATATGAAGATATGCATCCTGTAAGTCTATTGTGGACATATAATGCCCTTGCTGAACAAAAGGCAGAATAGTCCTTATAGTCACCATTTTGAAAGTTGGTACTCTTACATATCGATTCAAAATCTTTAGATCCAAAACTGGTCTGAATGAATTTTCTTTCTTTGGGACAATGAATAGATTTGAATAAAACCCCAGACCCTGTTCCTGAAACGGAACTGGCATGATTACCTCTGATAACTCCAGGTCTGAAACACACTTCAGGAAAGCCTGAACCTTTACTGGGTTTACCGGAATGCGTGAGAGAAAAAATCTTCTCACAGGCGGTCTTACTCTGAATCCTATTCTGTACCCCTAAGAGACAATACTCTGAATCCAATGATTTTGGACCGAATTGATCCAAACATTTTTGAAAAATTTTAATCTTCCCCCTACCAGCTGAGCTTGAATGAGGGCCGCACCTTCATGCGGACTTGGGGGCTGGTTTTGATCTTTTAAATGGCTTGGATTTATTCCAATTTGAAGAAGGCTTCCAATTGAAAGCAGATTCCTTAGAGGAAGGATTAGGTTTCTGTTCCTTATTTTGTCAAAAGGAACAAAAACTGTTAGAAGCTTTAGATTTAACCTTAGGTCTTTTATCCTGAGGCAAAAAAACTCCCTTCCCCCCAGTAACAGTTGAAATTATTGAATCCAATTGAGAACCAAATAATTTATTACCTTGGAAAGAAAGAGATAGCAATCTGGACTTAGAAGTCATATCAGCATTCCAAGATTTGAGCCACAAAGCTCATCTAGCTAAAATAGCTAAAGACATAGATTTAACATCAATTTTGATATAAAAAATGGCATCACAAATTAAATTATTAGCATGTTGAATCAACTTAACAATGCTAGACAAATCATGATCCGATACTTGTTGCGCTAAAGTATCCAACCAAAAAGTTGAAGCAGCTGCAACATCAGCCAAAGAAATTGCAGGCCTAAGAAGATGACCTGAATATAAATAAGCTTTCCTTAGATAAGATTCAAGTTTCCTATCTAAAGGATCTTTAAAAGAAGTACTATCTTCCGTAGGAATAGTAATATGTTTAGCAAGAGTAGAGATAGCCCCATCAACCTTGGGGATCTTTTCCCAAAACTCCAAGGAAACCATTTTTTAAACTTTGAAGAAGGAATAAAAGAAGTACCAGGCTTATTCCATTCCTTAGAAATCATGTCAGAAATAGCATCAGGAACTGGAAAAACCTCTGGAATAACCACAGGAGGTTTATAAACAGAATTTAAACGTTTACTAGTTTTAATATCAAGAGGACTAGTTTCCTCAATATCCAATGTAATCAACACTTCTTTTAACAAGGAATGAATATACTCCAATTTAAATAAATAAGAGGATTTTTCAGTGTCCATATCTGAGGCAGGATCTTCTGAATTAGATAGGTCCTCATCAGAGAAGGATAATTCAGTATGTTGCCAGTCATTTGAAATTTCATCAACCTTATGAGAAGTTTTAAAAGACCTTTTACGTTTATTAGAAGGCTGAATGGCAGACAAAGCCTTCTGAATAGAATCAGAAATAAATTCTTTTAAATTTACAGGTATATCTTGTGCATTAGATGTTGAGGGAACAGCAACCATACTACTGATGGATACATTCTCTGCATATAATAGTTTATCATGACAACTATTACAAACCACAGCTGGAGATATAACCTCCACAAGTTTACAACAAATGAACTGTTATCAGGCCGCAGGGTTCCAACAGTGATTTCTGAGACAGGATCAGATTGAGACATCTTGCAAATGTAAGAGAAAAAAACAACATATAAAGCAAAATTATCAATTTCCTTATATGGCAGTTTCAGGAAACAGAAAAAATATTTTTTGGCGCCAAAAACGTCCGGAAATGACACACTTGCGTCATAGATGATGCAACCTTGTGAAAGGACCCGGCGTCAACGAAGACGCCGGAAATTACGAATTTGCATCAACGAACGTAACATTGCACCAAAAAAATCTTGTGCCAAGAATGACGCAATAAACTTTTGCATTTTGCGCCCTCGCGAGCTTAATTCTGCCTGCGAATTTGAAAATGACAGTCAATTGAAAAAAGACTACACCCCAGGTAAGAAATTTTCCATAAAAAATGCATTTCCCAGATATGAAATTGACAGTCGACATAAGGAAATATACTGAAACCTGAATCATGGCAAATATAAGTACAATACATATATTTAAAACTTTATATAAATACATGAAGTGCCAAACCATAGCTGAGAGTGTCTTAAGTAATAAAAACATACTTACCTAAAGACACCCATCCACATATAGCAGATAGCCAAACCAGTACTGAAACGGTTATCAGTAGAGTTAATGGAATATGAGAGTATATCCCTGAAAAGGGAGTTAGGAGATGAATATCTACGACCGATAACAGAGAACCTATTAAATAGATCCCTGTGAAGTAAACCATTGCATTCAATAGGTGATACTCCCTTCACATCCCTCTGACATTCACTGTACTCTGAGAGGAATCAGGCTTTAAAAAAGCTGAGAAGCGCATATCAACGTAGAAATCTTAGCACAAACTTACTTCACCACCTCCATAGGAGGCAAAGTTTGTAAAACTGAATTGTGGGTGTGGTGAGGGGTGTATTTATAGGCATTTTGAGGTTTGGGAAACTTTGCCCCTCATGGTAGGATTGTACATCTCATACGTCACTAGCTCATGGACTCTTGCCAATTACATGAAAGAAAAGTTATTTTGCAACTTGTAATACCTGCGCAACCCCAAATGCGAAAACACCATATATATTACAAAAAATAGATTATAGATAGAAATATATATTACAAAATAAAAAGAACCTTTTCTTCTATGTGAAGTTAAATATTCATAACTACCTTCAGGTTAGCGCTGTAGGTTTATTCTCTGTCTGGTTAGAAGTGAGTGAAATCGCTAAATAGCTCGCCACTTGTAATTTGGCCCTTAGTGTTGTTAGAGCAATGTCACCTGCACACCAGACATAGAGCTTATTATTATTGCTGCTACCCACACTAGGCCGTAACGCCACTAATCTAGAGTACACACTGTGCCTCAGCAACAAACCCACATGAGACAGAATGACAGAGGAAGGAATGAATCACCCACACTCTGTTCCTCTCACAGAACAAGGCAGAAATGTGTAATTATTGCAAAAACAGTTGGGACCGATCAAAAGAGAGGATATGAGAATCACAGGAGTCTTTAGTTACAATTATTAATAGTTACATGCACAAACGGTCAAATACTAAAGGTTATTGCAGTATACAGTACAATGTGCTAGATTTAGTTTTCTCTTTAGTCAAGAAATGTCTCTACACATCATATTGTGTTATTCAACCCTCTCTCAGGTAGATTACGAGTTTTGCATTACGGCTTTTAACTCTGAAAAAATGGCAATTCCAGCATAATGGCCAGTAACACACATTACGAGTCATGTCAGTATTGCTATACCGCAAGCATTTTAGCCTGTAACGCAACGTCCATTCCGCACTCAAAAAAAAATTACTTTTTTGCATGGGATTTTCATAGCGCCGGTAATACAGGTTGTGCGTTGAGGCTAAAATGCTTGCATTACAGCCTATACTGACACGATTCATACCGCCATCTGAGAGCAGTAGTTATGAGTTTTTGCGTAACAAAAATGTTTTACAAAACTCATAACTAAACTGTTACAAAGTACACTAATACCCATAAACTAACTATTAACCCCTAAACCACCACCATCCAGCATCGCAAACACTATTGAAAACTTATTAACCCCATCGCGACTATTAAATAAACCTAATAACCCCTAATCGCCGACACTAATAAAAGTTATTAACCCCTTTTCCACCTCCACCGCCCCCGACACTATAATAAAGCTATTAACCCATAATCCACCACTGCCCTACATCGCCACCACTATTTTAAAGTTATCAACCCCTAAACCTCCGGCCTCCCACATCGCCGCCACTATAATAAAGTTATTAACCCTAAACCTCCAGCCTCCCACATCACCGCCACTAAATAAACCTGTTAACCCCTAAACCACTGGCCCCCCACATCGCAAACCTGTTAACCCCTAAACCTAACATCCCCCTAACTTTAAATTAAAAGTTACAATATTACTATCTTAAAATAAATAAAAACTTACCTGTGAAATAAAAATAAAACTAACATTTAAACTATAAATTAACCTAACATTACTATTCTAAGAAAATAAAAAAATACTACCAATTAAAAAATCTAAATTACAAATTTAAAAAAACCTAACCCTACAAAAAAAATCTAAAATAAACACTAAATTACGAAAAATAAAAAACACTAAGCTTACAAAAAATGATAAACGAAATTATCAAAAATAAATACAATTACACCTAATCTAATAGCCCTATAAAAATAAAAAAGCCCCCCCAAAATAAAAACACCCCCTACAATAAACTACCAATAGCCCTTAAAGGGCCTTTTGTAGGGCATTGTCCTAAGCTAAACAGCTCTTTTAACTGTAAAATAAAAGAGCTACTGAAATCCTATTGGCTGTTCAAAACAGCCAATAGGATGAGAGCTACTGAAATCCTATTGGCTGTTCAAAACAGCCAATAGGATGAGAGCTACTTAAATCCTATTAGCTGATTTGAACAGCCAATAGGATTTCAGTAGCTCTCTTCCTTTTGACTGATTTGAATTTGAAGAATCAAATCAGCCAATAAGATTGCAAGGTACGCCATTTTGAAACGGCTATCTTGCATTTAGCTTCGGTGTACGGCAATGACCGTATGAAGAGGATGCTCTGAGCAGGATGTCTCCGCTCCGCGCTGCCGTGATGAAGATAGAAGACGCCCCAGGATGGATGAAGATATCACCGCCTGGATAAAGACTTCTCGCTGCCTGGATGGAGATGAATGTCCGGAATTTTATAAACCATGAGAATATATTCTGGGGTTAGTGGGGTTTTTTTTTAGATTAGGGCTTTGGGCTTTTTTAAAAGAGCTGAATGCCCTTTTAAGGGCAATGAAAAAGAGAGCTGAATGCCCATACAAATGTTCCTTTAGGGGCAATGGGTAGTTTAGGTTTTTGTTAGAGTTAGGTTTTTTATTTTGGGGGGTTGGTTGGGTGGTGAGTTTTACTGTTGGGGGGGGACTGTATTTTTTTACAGGTAAAATAGCTGTTTAACTTAGGGCAATGCCCTACAAAAGGCTCTTTTAAGGGCTATTAGTAGTTTATTGTAGGCTAGGGGGGGTTTTTATTTTGGGGGGCTTTTTTATTTTTATAGGGCTATTAGATTAGGTGTAATTGTTTTTATTTTTGATAATTTATTATTTTTCGTAAGCTTAGTGTTTTTTATTTTTCGTAATTTAGTGTTTATTATTTGTAATGTTAGATTTTTTTAGTGTTAGGTTTTTTTAAATTTGTCATTTTAGATTTTTTTTTAATTGATAGTTCTTTAAATTTTATTAGAATAGTTATGTTAGGTTAATTTATAGTTTAAACTTATTTTTTATTTCACAGGTAAGTTTTTATTTATTTTAAGATAGTTATATTGTATTTTTAATTTAAAGTTAGGGAGTGTCAGTATATGGCTGGGTTATAACACCATATATTTAATAATTATTCTTTAAAATAAACCCCAATAAAAATACATATACCAAAACAAAATAAATATAAATTCCTAAGTTCTTTTTTTATTAATTAATATTTATAAACACATTGAAATATATTTGCAGGAAGCCAGATGTGAATCAATAATATACACGTTTAATTTATTAAAATATGCTATGCAAAGATCATAAAAGTTTACCTTATTTATTCACAATTGAATTGTATTAAATTACCACAATAAGACCAAGATATGTCACTAACATTCAGACTTGTAGAATTAAGTTATTTAGCCGCAATTTATCCTATATAATTCCAATTTAAAACATCAGAAATTTTATATATTATTTGCAAAGATGAATTACTTGGCATACAACAGACAAGCTTAACACTGTATAGGACTATAAAATACAAGGTTAAAATACAATTGTTCTTTTAAATCTGCTATTTGACTATAGTTACTAATACCTTTGATTTAAATATAAAAAATTAGAACAATCATACATCACCAGGTGATCAAAGAATATTTTCCTGTTTCCAGAATTTTCAATGTACGTCCAGTTTACCTCAGAATACAACAGGAGTGCTTTGCAATATGGAAAAGTAAGGGTAGCTATTATGCCTTTTTGTAACTGTATTTCAAACGCAACCAATTTCAGTTACCAGTTAGCAGACAGCCTCCTCACTCTCCTATGCTTGGGATTTTATCATCTGATATAACTCCACCCCTTTTTATTCTGTACCATCATTGGTGAATTGGATAGGCCCTCCGGATCTGCTTTGTGATTCACCCTTTACGGAGCTGAGCATGGATTGGCTTCTTCGATCTTCATCCAGCCGGCGCGGAGCGGGTCCATCCTGAAGACATCCGGCACGGAGCATCCCCTTCATACGGTCGCCGCCGTACACTGAATCTTCTGAACACTGAAAAATTAGCCAATAGAATGAGAGCTGCTTAAATCCTATTGGCTGATTTGAACAGCCAATAGGATTTTAGTAGCCCTAATTCCTATTGGCTGATTCAAATTTTTCAGCCAATAGGAATGCAAGGGACGCCATCTTGAATCACGTCCCTTGTATTGAAGATTCAGTGAATGGCGGCGACCATATGAAGAGGATGTTCCGCACCAGATGTCTTCAGGATGGACCCGCTCTGCGCCTCCGGGATCAAGATAGAAGATGCCGCCTGGATGAAGACTTCGCCGTGATGAAGATCGTTCAAGCGGGACTTCAAAAACTGTAAGTGGATCGTCACGGGTTTAGTATTAAGCTTTTTTAAGGGTTTATTGGGTGGGTTTTAATTTTTAGGTTAGGGTCTTGGTAGTAAAATAGCTAAATGCCCTTTTAAGGGCAATGCCTATACAAATGCCATTTTCAGGGCAATGAAAAGCTTAAGTTTTTTAGATAGTTTTTATTTTTTTTTATTTTGTGGGTTGGGGGGGGTGGGGGGTTGTAATGTTAGTGGGTCTTTGTAATTTTTTTTTTTTTTTTAAAAAGAGCTGATATCTTTAGGGCAATGCCCTACAAAAGGCCCTTTTGGTATTTTATTCTAGATTAGTTTTTTTTATTTTGGGGTGGGTTTTTTTATGTGGGTATTAGAATAGGAATATTTTTTTTATTTTTGATAATTTATTTGTTATTTTGTCTAATGTATATTATTAGGGGGCATTTTTTTTTTTTTTTTAAAAAGAGCTGTTCATCTCAGGGCAATGCACTACAAAAGGGTGTTTGTATTTTTTTTTTTTTTAGTAAAAGAGCTGTTTATCTCAGGGCAATGCCCTGCAAAAGGCCCTTTTAAGGACCCTTGGTAGTTTATTCTAGAGTAGGTTTTTTTTTATTTTGGGGTGTTTTTTTTTTTTGTTTAAAGGGACACTGAACCCAAATTTTTTCTTTCATGATTCAGATAAAGCATGCAATTTTAAGCAACTTTCTAATTAACGCATATTATCAAATTTTCTTCATTCTCTTGGTATGTTTATTTGAAAAGCAAGAATGTAATTTAGATGCCGGCCCATTTTTGGTGAACAACCAGGGTTGTCCTTGCTGATTGGACAGCACCAATAAACAAGTGCTGTTCATGGTTCTGAACCAAACATTTGCTGGCTCCTTAGCTTAGATGCCTTCTTTTTCAAATAAAGATAGCAAGAGAACGAAGAAAAATTGATAATAGAAGTAAATTAGAAAGTTGCTTAAAATTGCATGCTCTATCTGAATCATGAAAGAAAAAAATTGGGTTCAGTATTCCTTTAAGGGTATTAGAATAGGATTAATCTTTATTTTTTTGGATAATTTTGTTTTTTTATATTTTTGTAATGGTAGGTTTTAGTGTAAGGTAGGTTATGTTTTATTTCACAGGTAAGTTTGTATTTATTTTAACTAGGTAGACTAGTTAGTAAATAGTTATTAACTATTTACTAACTACCTAGTTAAAATAAATACAAACTTCCCTGTGAAATAAAACATAACCTGCCTTACACTAAAACCTACCATTACAAAAAAATAAAGATTAATCATATTCTAAGGCAGGTTATGTTTTATTTCACAGGTAAGTTTGTATTTATTTTAACTAGGTAGTTAGTAAATAGTTAATAACTATTTACTAACTAGTCTACCTAGTTAAAATAAATACAAACTTACCTGTGAAATAAAAATAAAACCTAAGCTAGCTACAATATAACTATTAGTTATATTGTCGCTAGCTTAGGTTTTATTTCACAGGTAAGTGTATGTATTTAGTTTTAAATAGTTTAAATAGTTTTAAATAGTTTAATTTAGATCTAATTTAATTATGTTAAAGTTAAGGGGTTTAGGGTTAGGTTTAGGGGTTAATATAGTTTAATTTATCTTGTTGCGATGTGGGGGGGGGCTGGCGTTTTAGGGGGCTAATAGGTTTATTTAGTTAATAATTGTAAATTTAATTTAGCTATATTTTTATTATGTTAAATTTAGGGGGTTTAGGGTTAGGTTAGGGGTTAATATTGTTTAATTTAGCTTGTTGCGATGTGGGGGACTTGTGGTTTAGGGGTTAATAAATGTAGTATATTGGAGGTGATATCAGGAGCGGCAGATTAGGGGTTAATAACTGTAGGCAGGCATCAGCGATGTTGGGGGCAGCAGATTAGGGGTGTCTAGATGTAGGGTTTATGCAGGGACAGCTCCAAGGGGGGGCATTGGGCCCCCTCAAAAAATGTTTATTATAAAATGTTTTAAATTTTAATATTTATGTGTGAAAGCGTGACGTGACCTCTAAAAGTGTGTGTGCGCGAGCGTGCCTTTGTTAGAACACACATAAGTTTATTAAAAGTGCAGGCAGGCAACGCAAAGTGTGTTGTGTGGCGCGGTGGCGGCAGTAGGCGGGTATGATGTCAGGCGGTAGATGCTTGTGATTTGTCCTTTAAGACAGTGCTCACCTATCCCCACTGGCACCTTTGAATTATGCTCTGGCGTGCTGCCCCCACCAATCACTGCCAGCCGCACCTAAAATTCAGTCTGGTGCGGCTGGTTCCTTTTTAGGCCATGCGGCTGGGAGCTATAAGTGCCGGTGGAATGCCGCACGGCCAATGAGGAAACAATCTGGCTACTGGACGGATGTTATCTCCAACGCAGGGGGACTTCTAGTTGGAGCTTTATTTGGTTGCTCCAAAAATGGTGACACAGAGCGTAGCTCACTGCACAAGCTGGGAGGTGAAGAGGCAGCGTTCTGTGTTGGCATGAGCAGAGTGTGTGCAGAATCTGGATGATGCCGGCACAAGCTTATTTAGGTGCATCACACCATTGAGGTACAGTACACTGTAACTTGAGATATACGTTAGGAGCATAGTGGATCTGACCCAGCAATGATCTGCAGTTATGTAGTTCTGCACTTTTCCCCTCTGTCCCCCATCCCTAATCTCTCGGTTCACTTCCTTTGCATCCACACAAATCACTCTGTTAACTGCTAGAGTGGCACTGGCGAGCATTATGCCTATGTTGAAATGTGGTAGCGCTGGGCTCGCTGACATTGCGCTAGAGGTTAAAGGGAGACATTTTGTAAATTTGGTCAGTTGATTTTAACCCCCACACACATTCGTATACTTTTTAACTGCTCAGCTAATGTGTTGCAGCAGATCTGAAGTGGTTGCAAAGGGAGGGGGGCTTGAGGCAGGCAAAAAAAAAAAAAGTTTGATGAATAAGAAAAGAGTAGGTCTAATCCAGGGACAACTATTTGGAGATTTATTGTCATGGGGGAAAGAGCAAAAAAAGCACAAGACTGTACATACAGTACTGCAAAGATGATACTGATACTTTACCAAGTGATTATAAAAATCTTCCTATTTGTAAATGTGTGCCCCCTTGTGAAAAAATGCCCCCCCCCCCCCCATTTCATTCGTTCTCGTTTATGTTAGAGTGTTAGGTTTAAACAGTATTTTTATTTCCCCATAGACATCAATGGAGCTGTGTTACGTAACTTTTGTTTCCGCAATCGCAGGTGTTTTTGTGTGCAGTATGGAGCTCAACGCAACCATATCGCATGCAAAAGGTGTATGTTTGTTTGAAAACTTGTAATAGCAGCGCTATAGGAAATTAAATAACGTAACTTTTGTTGCGTTCGTTAATTTCTCTATAGCGCTCGAAACTCGTAATCTAGCTGTATGTATAAAATCTGTCATCTCTAAACCACTCATGGATACAGTTTATAGTAATGCATTCATATTTCACCATATTTATAGAAATGAAAAAATGTATTTGTAATATACTGTAATTATCTATACAACTGTATTTTCATTTACATGAACAACCACATTCTTTGAGGAGTAGGGTTGGGGAGATGGTCACTCCCATGAACAGGGCCGGCTCAACCATTGGACCAAGTGTGTCCAAAGGACCCAGGCAGCACTTGACAAGGGGCACCACTTTTGTGACTGAGTCAGTCTCTGTCAGCCCTAGACCACTCCTGTCCTCTGTCTCTGTGGGGGAAATTGGAGGTTTCAAGAAGCATAACCTTATTATCCACAAACACACAGAACTGGTCAGGGGCGACATTCAAGGTGGGAAAAAGTAATCTCTTCCCTAACTTCCTTCCAACTTATTGCACAATTGTGCAAAAGCATTGGTTGCATCTCAGCTTTGTGAATATTACAGTAGCTGTGTGCATGAGTCTGAAACATCTCAAGTCTGTGATATTACCATAGCAGTGTGCATGAGTCTGAAACATCTCTGCTCTGTGATATTACCGTAGCTGTGTACATGAGTCTGGAACATCTCTGCTCTGTGATATTACCGTAGCTGTGTGCATGAGTCTGGAACATCTCTGCTCTGTGATATTACCGTAGCTGTGTGCATGAGTCTGGAACATCACGGCTCTGTGATATTACCGTAGCTGTGTGCATGAGTCTGGAACATCTTGGGTCTGTGATATTACCGTAGCTGTGTGCATAAGTCTGAAACATCTCAAGTCTGTGATATTACCGTAGCTGTGTGCATGAGTTTGGAACATCTCGGGTCTGTGATATTACCGTAGCTGTGTGCATGAGTCTGGAACATCTCGAGTCTGTGATATTACCGTAACTGTGTACATGAGTCTGGAACATCTTGGGTCTTTGATATTACCGTAGCTGTGTGCATGAGTCTGGAACATCACGGCTCTGTGATATTACCGTAGCTGTGTGCATGAGTCTGGAACATCACGGCTCTGTGATATTACAGTAGCTGTGTGCATGAGTCTGGAACATCACGTCTCTGTGATATTACCATAGCTATGTGCATGAGTCTGGAACATCACGGCTCTGTGATATTATCATAGCTATGTGCATGAGTCTGGAACATCACGGCTCTGTGATATTATCATAGCTATGTGCATGAGTCTGGAACATCACGGTTCTGTGATATTACC
Source organism: Bombina bombina (assembly GCF_027579735.1). NCBI lineage: Eukaryota > Metazoa > Chordata > Amphibia > Anura > Bombinatoridae > Bombina > Bombina bombina. The sequence continues at coordinate 34,989,339 of NC_069500.1, read as the reverse complement.
GTAGCTGTGTGCATGAGTCTGGAACATCACGGCTCTGATTTTACCGTAGCTGTGTGCATGAGTCTGGAACATCACGGCTCTGTGATTTTACCGTAGCTGTGTGCATGAGTCTGGAACATCACGGCTCTGTGATATTACCGTAGCTGTGTGCATGAGTCTGGAACATCACGGCTTGGTGAATTTGATGTTGGGTTCACTTAAGGAGCCAGAGTGGTGTCACATTTAAAAAAAAAAAAAGAAAAGAATAGAACTAAGCTGTTGTGGTGATAAGTCTGTATGTGTCTGTCTATTAAGATTAAGTAAGATTGTGGACATTCAGGGACAGATTACTAGTGGTGCGCTAACAGTTACACACAAGTGAAAAGGGTTTTATCACGGCTGTTTGCGCGCATCGGATGTAGTGCTCTTATTACAAGTTGAAAGTAAACATAATCACTTGAGCACAATTGAAGTTAACACACATCGGGTTAGCACGTCCTCAGAGCTCTGGTTAACTGTTTTGCGAAACAAAAAAGTGATACAAAACACATAAAAAATACATAGTACAGTTACATTCATAATAACACTGTCTAATAAAAATACATTACACAGTACAGTTATACTCATAATAACACTGTCTAATAAATATACATTACACACTACAGTTACACTCGTAATAACACTGTCTAATAAATATACATTACACACTACAGTTACACTCGTAATAACACTATCTAATAAATATACATTACACAGTACAGTTACATTTATAATAACACTGTCTAATAAATATACATTACACACTACAGTTACACACATAACACTATCTAATAAAAATACATTAAACAGTACAGTTACACTCATTAACACTGTCTAAAAAATATACATTACATAGTACAGTGACACTCCTATTAACACTGTCTAATAAATATACATTACACAGTACAGTTACACTCATATTAACACTGTCTAATAAATATACATTACATAATACAGTTACACTCATATTAATACTGTCTAATAAATATGCATTACACAGTACAGTTACACTCATTAACACTGTCTAATAAAAATACATTACACAGTACAGTTACACTCATTAACACTGTCTAATAAAAATACATTACACAGTACAGTTACTCATATTAACACTGTCTAATAAATATAGATTACACAGTACAGTTACACACATAATAACACTATCTAATAAATATACATTACACAGTACAGTTACACACATATTAACACTATCTAATAAATATACATTACACAGTACAGTTACACACATAACACTATCTAATAAATATACATTACACAGTACAGTTACACACATAATAACACTATCTAATAAATATACATTACACAGTACAGTTAGTCATATTAACACTAATAAATATACATTACACAGTACAGTTAGTCATATTAACACTAATACATATACATTACACAGTACAGTTAGTCATATTAAAAGTAATAAATATACATTACACAGTACAGTTACACTCATATTAACACTGTCTAATAAATATACATTACATAGTACAGTTACACTCATATTAATACTGTCTAATAAATATGCATTACACAGTACAGTTACACTCATTAACACCGTCTAAAAAAATACATTACACAGTACAGTTACACTCATTAACACTGTCTAATAAAAATACATTACACAGTACAGTTACTCATATTAACACTGTCTAATAAATATACATTACACAGTACAGTTACACACATAATAACACTATCTAATAAATATACATTACACAGTACAGTTACACACATTAACACTATCTAATATACATTACACAGTACAGTTACACACATAATAACACTATCTAATAAATATACATTACACAGTACAGTTAGTCATATTAACACTAATAAATATACATTACACAGTACAGTTAGTCATATTAACACTAATACATATACATTACACAGTACAGTTACAGTCATATTAAAAGTAATAAATATACATTACACAGTACAGTAACACTCATATTAACACTAATAAATATACATTACACAGTACAGTTAGTCATATTAACACTAATAAATATACATTACATAGTACAGTTACACTCATATTAACACTAATATACATTACACAGTACAGTTACGCTCTTAATAACACTGTCTAATAAATATACATTACACAGTACAGTTACACTCATATTAACACTATCTAATAAATACATTACATAGTACAGTTACACTCATAATAACACTGTCTAATACAAATAATAAAAAAAATAATAGGCTGAAAACCTTGGGGGGGGGGGTGCGTTACCAGAGTGAGTTTTATAAAAAGGCAGCCATGTGATGCACTAAAGGGAGGCAGAGAAGATGCTCAGTCACACTCTGAAGCCACTGACAGTAGCACTGCATGATGCTGCATCTTGCGATAAGTATGAAATTGGTACACTACTTCACACACCGGTGCCAATTTATCAAGGGTCGAATGGCCCCCTTATGCCCCTGTTTCCGCATGAGCCTTTAAGCTCGCCAGAAATGGCAGTTATGAAGCAGCGGCAATCTGCCCAAACCTATACGATCGGGCTGGTTGACACCCCCTGCAGGGGGCGGCATTGCACAAGCAGTTTACAAGAACTGCTTGTGCAATGCTAAATGCCGACAGTGTATGCTATCGGCATTCATCGATGTCTGTCGGACATGATCCACTGAGCGGATCATGTTGGACAGAACGATGATAAATCTGTCCCACTGACTCAAACAATAGACTTAAACTTAGGGGTAGATTTATTAATACCTCGCTAAATGCCGACAGCAAACAATATCGGCATTTAACATTGCACAAGCATTTCTATTGAAATGCTTGTGCAATGCTGCCCCTGCTCACTGGTGGCCAATCGGCCGCTAGCAGGGGCTGTCAATCATCCCAATCGGTTCGGGATGATTTAAATCCGCCTCTAAAGCAGCATCCACTGCGTAATAAATGGAGCCCTTAGTATGTAGATTGCAGTAGAAAAAGTCCTAGAACCTAATTTATTTTTTAGTTCAAATAAATGGTCATCTGAAGGGCGGGGCTTAATTTCAAGGGGTGGAGTTAAGTACCCCCATCTTCAAAATTAAAAAAAACAGCCGCCACTGCAATACTGTAATATAGCAGGGTCTGAAACCTTAAAAAAATAAGTATTTATACTTTTTACAGTGCATGCCTTAAGGGATTACATTGCAGCAGATCACTCTTCCCATTTCAAGGAATTACACCAGATCATCCCACTCCACAAGATCTCTTAAAACATATTGCAATGCACTGGATCACTGCTCTCCACATGACATCTCAAGTGATTACATTGCATCCCATACTATAACACATTATTCCACTGGATCTCTCATTAATTAATAAAAAATCCTTTTCTCCACTAAAAGGTTCAGAAAATTAGACCCTGTAGCAGATGCCTTGCTATGTCACTCCAAAGTGCACTGACCTATGGACACATTCTTTATAGAGACAGCTAGTTTCAGCTTTAAAAATACTTATTTGTAAAAATAGCAGTCCCCAGGCCAGGACTCAGCATTATCAGGGAAAATCTATAGCAGGCTTATTATACAAGAGCCTCTGGGACAGGCAAGCATGAATAGATGCATCATACTGAGGGTGTTATCTCTCCTCTAATCTCACAGTTACACAAACAGACTGCTGCATGCTTGTAATCGTCAGCTGAGTGCAGAATAATTATCAGAAAAAGAAACTTTCATACATTAGCTAATTACAGCAGCAAATTATTAGGCAAAAACTTAATTGTCTACCAGGACCCTTTAGAGATCACATAGGGAAGATCCCCGTAAAGTTCTTACTCGCTAAAGATCTAGGGGTAGATTTACCATTGTGCAGACGGACATGATCCGCTGTAGCGATCATGTCTGCTGCATATCGATAAATGCCGACAGCATACCAATTGCACGCTAGCAGGGGGTGTCAATCAACCCAATCGTATGTGATTGGGCAGATTGCTGTACGTCACCTCAGTGGTGGCGTACGAGTTAAGGAGCAGCAGTCTTAAGACCACTGCTTCTTAACTCCCGTTTCTGGCGAGCCTGAAGGCTCGCGCAGAAACAGAGGCATTGGGGCCGATACGGAGCTTCTTAAAATCGGCCTCCTAGTTCATAATTTAGCAGCACAGGGATGTTTAAATCACTTTATCCAATGTAATACAAATGAACGTAAAGCTTGCTAATATGTTTAACAAAAATCAATAGATAATCAAAACATTATAAAGGTATACAATATACAACAAAGATTGTATCTATTTCTGAGATGTGTTTAATGAGACACTCATTACTCATTACTAATCACTCGTAAGGGTCTCAAGGCGCTTCTCATTTTATCAACCTCGGAAGGATGAAGGATGAGTTGACCTCGCTGGGGATCAAACCTGCAACCCTTGGGTTGCTAGAGAGCTCAGTCACAGTTCCTTAGCAATATATAAATATTAACCCCTTTATTTCAAGATAAACACAGTTTTCTTTGTTTTCCAGAAATCTAATGAACATTACAAGGGAGAACTGATGTGAAGATGAGATTTCTAAATAAGATGCTATGGATTGACATATATATTTCATTGATTGATACTACCAGTCCTTCATAAAAATTCTACTTTTAATGCATCTTCTAAAATATGATAAGTAATGTACTCATGTTTAATATTAAAATAATCAGAGAAAATGGCATTATATATTACCATATGTATTGAACACACCGTTTATTAATACTGAAAATTAAAGTATATTTAATAAACATTTTTAAGATTAGATACTAGACTGCAGCAGTATTGATAGCAAGACTGCTGTTCTGATTATCTGCTGCCCCCTCATGGATTAAAACTGGTATGACAGCCAAAAGAGTTGACTGTTTAAAACATATGCAAATCCAAATGAGCCAATCAGGGACAAGCAACCGAAGGGCCTATCATACAAGTTTCAGTAAGTTTGCATCCCAATTTCATCTATGATTAGAATAAAAATGCGTGGGGTTGTATCACGTGATATAGCCTCATGCAAGAGAATAGAAGGGGTTCTTTGCTGCTGAATTTTGACTGACAAACTTTTGCCTTGGAATCCAGTCTCTATAAAGCAAATCTGAGCCTAACTTTCACCCATCTTGCAAAGATACCTCTTTTAATTTATGAGGTGAAATTGGACTTATCAGAGAAAGCTGAGACTCTCATTTGGTTATGTGGTAACGTATGGCAGTGACTGTAATTAGATATATTAAAGCAAATACATTCATTGTTGCTACAGTAATTGAAGCTAGTAATTTAAAGAGCACACTAACCGCTAGATTTGGAGTTTTGTCGGTAACGACCCGAAAAACTAACGCCGGCTTTTTTCTGGCCGCACCATAAACATAACTCTGGTCCACATAAAGGCTGCGTTAGGCTCCAAAAAAGGAGCGTACAGCATTTTTAACGCAGCTTCAACTCACGATACCAGAGTTGCTTACGGACGCGGCCAGCCTCAAAAACGTGCTCGTGCACGATTCCCCCATAGGAAACAATGGGGCTGTTTGAGCTGAAAAAAAACCTAACACCTGCAAAAAAGCCGCGTTCAGCTCCTAACGCAGCCCCATTGTTTGCTATGCGGTAACCCTTCCTACGTCTGCACTTAACACTCTAACATGTACCCCGAGTCTAAACACCCCTAACCTTACACTTATTAACCCCTAATCTGCCGCCCCCGCTATCGCTGACCCCTGCATATTATTATTAACCCCTAATCTGCCGCTCCGTAAACCGCCGCTACTTACATTATCCCTATGTACCCCTAATCCGGTTCCCTAACATCGCCGACCCCTATATTATATTTATTAACCCCTAATCTGCCCCCCACAACGTTGCCTCCACCTGCCTACACTTATTAACCCCTAATCTGCCGAGCGGACCTGAGCGCTACTATAATAAAGATATTAACCCCTAATCCGCCTCACTAACCCTATAATAAATAGTATTAAGCCCTAATCTGCCCTCCCTAACATCGCCGACACCTAACTTCAATTATTAACCCCTAATCTGCCGACCGGAGCTCACCGCTATTCTAATAAATGTATTAACCCCTAAAGCTAAGTCTAACCCTAACACTAACACCCCCCTAAGTTAAATATAATTTTAATCTAACGAAATTAATTATCTCTTATTAAAAAAATTATTCCTATTTAAATCTAAATACTTACCTGTAAAATAAATCCTAATATAGCTACAATATAAATTATAATTATATTATAGCTATTTTAGTTTTAATATTTATTTTACAGGTAACTTTGTATTTATTTTAACCAGGCACAATAGCTATTAAATAGTTAAGAACTATTTAATAGCTAAAATAGTTAAAATAATTACAAATTTACCTGTAAAAGAAATCCTAACCTAAGTTACAATTAAAACTAACACTATACTATCAATAAATTAATTAAATAAACTACCTACAATTACCTACAATTAACCTAACACTACACTATCAATAAATTAATTAAATACAATTCCTACAAATAAATACAATTAAATAAACTTGCTAAAGTACAAAAAATAAAAAAGAACTAAGTTACAAAAAATAAAAAAATATTTACAAACATCAGAAAAATATTACAACAATTTTAAACTAATTACACCTACTCTAAGCCCCCTAATAAAATAACAAAGCCCCCCAAAATAACAAAATGCCCTACCCTATTCTAAATAACTAAAGTTCAAAGCTCTTTTACCTTACCAGCCCTGAACAGGGCCCTTTGCGGGGCATGCCCCAAGAAGTTCAGCTCTTTTGCCTTTTAAAAAAAAAATACAATACCCAAGCCCCCCAACATTACAACCCACCACCCACATACCCCTAATCTAACCCAAACCCCCCTTAAATAAACCTAACACTAAGCCCCTGAAGATCTTCCTACCTTGTCTTCACCATACCAGGTTCACTGATCCATCCTGAAGAGCTCCTCTGATGTCCTAATCCAAGCCCAAGCGGGGGGCTGAAGAGGTCCATGATCCGGATGAAGTCTTCTATCAACGGCATCTTCAATCTTCTTTCTTCCAGATCCATCTTGCAGACCTCCGACGCGGAACATCTTGCTGGCCCGACGGACTAATGACGAATGACGGTTCCTTTAAGGGACGTCATCCAAGATGGCGTCCCTCGAATTCCAATTGGCTGATAGGATTCTATCAGCCAATCGGAATTAAGGTAGGAATATTCTGATTGGCTGATGGAATCAGCCAATCAGAATCAAGTTCAATCCGATTGGCTGATTCAATCAGCCAATCAGATTGAGCTCGCAATCTATTGGCTGTTCCGATCAGCCAATAGAATGCAAGCTCAATCTGATTGGCTGATTGGATCAGCCAATAAGATTGAACTTGATTCTGATTGGCTGATTCCATCAGCCAATCAGAATATTCCTACCTTAATTCCGATTGGCTGATAGAATCCTATCAGCCAATCGGAATTCGAGGGACGCCATCTTGGATGACGTCCCTTAAAGGAACCGTCATTCGCCGTTAGTCCGTCAGGCCAGCAGGATGTTCCGCGTCGGAGGTCTGCAAGATGGATCCGGAAGAAAGAAGATTGAAGATGCCGTTGATAGAAGACTTCATCCGGATCATGGACCTCTTCAGCTCCCGCTTGGATGAAGACTTCATCCGGATCATGGACCTCTTCAGCCCCCCCGCTTGGGCTTGGATTAGGACATTGGAGGAGCTCTTCAGGACGGATCGGTGAACCTGGTATGGTGAAGACAAGGTAGGAAGATCTTCAGGGGCTTAGTGTTAGGTTTATTTAAGGGGGGTTTGGGTTAGATTAGGGGTATGTGGGTGGTGGGTTGTAATGTTGGGGGGCTTGGGTATTGTATGTTTTTTTTAAAAGGCAAAAGAGCTGAACTTCTTGGGGCATGCCCCGCAAAGGGCCCTGTTCAGGGCTGGTAAGGTAGAAGTACTTTGAACTTTAGTTATTTAGAATAGGGTAGGGCATTTTGTTATTTTGGGGGGCTTTGTTATTTTATTAGGGGGCTTAGAGTAGGCGTAATTAGTTTAAAATTGTTGTAATATTTTTCTGATGTTTGTAAATATTTTTTTATTTTTTGTAACTTAGTTCTTTTTTATTTTTTGTACTTTAGCAAGTTTATTGATAGTGTAGTGTTAGGTTAATTGTAGGTAGTTTATTTAATTAATTTATTGATAGTATAGTGTTAGTTTTAATTGTAACTTAGGTTAGGATTTCTTTTACAGGTAAATTTGTAATTATTTTAACTATTTTAGCTATTAAATAGTTCTTAACTATTTAATAGCTATTGTACCTGGTTAAAATAATTACAAAGTTGCCTGTAAAATAAATATTAATCCTAAAATAGCTATAATATAAATATAATTTATATTGTAGCTATATTAGGATTTATTTTACAGGTAAGTATTTAGCTTTAAATAGGAATAATTTATTTAATACGAGTTAATTTATTTCGTTAGATTGAAATTATATTTAAGTTAGGGGGGTGTTAGTGTTAGGGTTAGACTTAGCTTTAGGGGTTAATACATTTATTAGAATAGCGGTGAGCTCCGGTCGGCAGATTAGGGGTTAATAATTGAAGTTAGGTGTCGGCGATGTTAGGGAGGGCAGATTAGGGGTTAATACTATTTATTATAGGGTTAGTGAAGCGGATTAGGGGTTAATAACTTTATTATAGTAGCGCTCAGGTCCGGTCGGCAGATTAGGGGTTAATAAGTGTAGGCATGTGGAGGCGACGTTGAGGGGGGCAGATTAGGGGTTAATAAATATAATACAGGGGTCGGCGGTGTTAGGGGCAGCAGATTAGGGGTACATAAGGATAACGTAGGTGGCGGTCGGCAGATTAGGGGTTAAAAAAAAATATTTGAGTGTCGGCGATGTGGGGGGACCTCGGTTTAGGGGTACATAGGTAGTTTATGGGTGTTAGTGTACTTTAGAGCACAGTAGTTAAGAGCTTTATAAACCGGCGTTAGCCCAGAAAGCTCTTAACTACTGACTTTTTTCCTGCGGCTGGAGTTTTGTCGTTAGATGTCTAACGCTCACTTCAGCCACGACTCTAAATACCGGAGTTAGAAAAATCCCATTGAAAAGATAGGATACGCAATTGACGTAAGGGGATCTGCGGTATGGAAAAGTCGCGGCTGAAAAGTGAGCGTTAGACCCTATTTTGAGTGACTCCAAATAACGGCGGTAGCCTAAAACCAGCGTTAGGAGCCTCTAACGCTGGTTTTCATGGCTACCGCCAAACTCTAAATCTAGGCCTTTGTATTTTAAGCTCATGTTCATAGTTCTGTGTAGTTTAACTAGTCATATTTAGTGCTAAGTAATTTTATATTTGCAACTATATATATATTTTAGAATTTGCCTTATTGTAGCTAAATAAGATTTATTTCAGCTCAGATAGATTGGCATAGAATTTGGCTGTTAAAGTATCTTGTTATATTGTTTAACTAGGCACTGTTAAAGTTAGCGGTCCATATTCTGGTATTTCATTGTAGTATTTTAATACAATTAATGTTGAATAAGGTAAATTGTAATGGTGTATCTTATGATCTTTGTAAGAATATTGTAACAGCATAAGTGTGTATCATTTGATTCATAATCTGGTTTCTATAAAAATAATTCAATGTGTTTATAAATTATAACAAATCTCAAGAATTTAGGAATAAAATATTGATTTTAATTGTTTCGTATATGCATTTTAATTGTAGGTTATTTTAAAGAATAATTATTAAATAAATTATATTATAACCCTGCTATATACTCATATTATTTGGAGGCGCTGCAGTAGAGATTATTAAATTTATAACATTGATATAATATATTTTGTAGTAAATAGAAATTATCTTGAAAAAAAAATTATTAATTTTTTTAAAATTTTAAGATTATTTTATTTTTCTCGTTGGTAAAAATTGTATTAGCGTTTTAAATTAACCAAATACTAAGCCAAAATAATAATGTCTGTTACTAGAAGTGAATCAAATGAATCTATACATAGTATTGAAATATGTTCCCCAAAATCGCTCGTTAGTCAGGCAGAAACACTTAAAACAGAAGCCATTACTCACCTTAAAAATAGATTAAGTATTAAGGGAGAATTAGATGCTTACTTTCATGCATAAGGCAATGCCTGATGCACTGGAAAGGGGGACCTTATCTTATGTTGATAATGTTTTAATCAAAAGCACAGACTTTGAAAAACACATCACAGAACTTAAACACGTCCTCAACCAACTTAAAAGGGCAGGTGTCAAATTATCCCTACAAAAAGCTCAATGGTGCCGCACTCTTGTAAACTTATTGGGACATGAGGTTACTTCTGAAGGGTTAAATCCTCAGAAGAAAAAAGCTATAACAAATTCTAAAAACCCAACTAACTTAAAGGAATTGAGATCATTCCTGGGTATGACAAATTATTCTCACAAATTTATTGATAATTATGCATAATTAGCTAAACCACTACTACTTCTTCTAAAGAAGGATGTAAAATGGCACTGGAGTGAGACTCAAGAGACAGCCATCAAGGAGCTGAAGAGAAAACTCACTCAAGCACTTTGCTTAGCGTACCCTGAAGGTGGTAAACCTTTCTACTTAGAAACAGGTTATACAGATATAGGCATGAGTGCTGTTTTATACCAAAAGCATGATAATTTTAAGCAAAATCATTGCTTATGTAAGCAAAACTCTATCCCCAGTAGAAATAAAATTTAGCGATTGCGAAAAAGCCCTCTTATCTACTGTATGGGCTATACAAAATTTCCACGGCTATATACAGGGTGAGAAAATTATTGTAGAAACGGCCCACCAGCCTTTGCTATATCTGCAAAGTGAGAGAATAAGAGATTGAAATTTGTCTAATAGCTGCATAACAGCTTGGACTCTTTTCTTACAAGACTGGCCTTTAGAAATTCGCTATAAGCAAAATAAAAAGAATCCAGTCATACAGGGGCTTGCTGAGCTCCACGACTGTACTGCTAAGGATCATGGGGAAGATTTATTAGAAGATGATTTCCTGGAGGAACAATTGCTTTCCCTGTATAAGATATACAATGAGGACCATTGATGGTTGTTCTTACCATGCCACTATTGAAAATGAGCGCAGATTAGTCGCCGGCATTGGTATAACTTGGGCAAGTGGATTCCCAAATATTTCTGTAGGTTTCAACATTGGACCAAGATCCAGTCAAGTCGCAGAACTAACTGCTGTTCTAAAAACCATTGAGATGGCTTTTGAACACGGTATTCATGAATTTGTGATCATTACTGACTCAAATTACGTGCGTGACAGTTTTGTTGAATACCTGCCAACTTGGAAAAGAAATGACATGCAGAAAACTAACACAAACCAGTCAAACATGGCAAGTAGTTCTGCGAGATTGATAATCTGGTGGTATCCAATGTTTTAACCATACACTGGAAAAAGACCAAGGGTCATTCCAGGGTTCTAGGTCCTGATAAGGAAAGCAATGATCTTGCAGATTCATTAGCCAAACAAGGAGCCATAACTGGAGAACCCCTTAATATTGACCACTTAATGGGTGCAATTTAGGTAGAAGCCATTACCAGAAACCAGGCCAAACAACAGAGTGAGCCTAACCTGGTACAATGGAGTCAGGGTTCTCCTAGTGAGGACCTGATCACTAGTCAAAAGGAAAACCCCATTGTAGGCATCTTCTATAAACACATAGAAGATCCTGAAAGCAACCCCATCTCAAAAAGAGGACGGTATTCGCAAGGAAGTTCTTAGAATCTTAATGAAATCCAAATCACAATTCAAGTTACAGGATGGTTTGTTAATTAGAGCCTCCAAAACTGGCATCCAACAATGGGTGGTACCTACCCAGTTCAGAGGTCTCATGCTTCAACATGTCCAGGATGCTCCCACATCTGGTTATCGTGGCGCCAAACTCACGTATGAAATATTGCGCGATTACGCCTTTTGGCCGCACATGTTAAAAGATGTTCAAACCTACTGTCAAGGTTGTTTAATCTGTCCACAGTTCCAACCCACTGCACCAACGCCTAGAGCGCCATTGCAGAAAAGGGGGATGGTAATGCCATAGTCAGATATACAAATTAATTTTATTGGTCCAGTAACTAGGTCATCAAGAGGTAACAAATACATGTTAACAGTGATGTGCCTGTTCACTAAATGGGTAGAGTGCATCAGTGCACCTAACAATAGTGCTGAAACATGCACAGCTTTGCTCATTAACCACGTGTTTTCCAGATTTGGTTTGCCCCAAAGAATCGAATCCGATAGGGGAACCCACTTCAATAGCGAAGTGATGACTAAAATGTGGAAAATACTAGGGGTCAAAAGAAAGCTCCATATTGCTTATAGAGCTGCCTCAAGTGGTGGTGTAGAGCGTTACAACCAAGCCATTGTGAAAATCCTCAAAAAGTTTGTAAATGAAACGGATAAAGACTGGGATATAAAATTACCTCTAGGCCTAATGGCATTAAGAGCAACTCCAAGTAGTGATACCAAGATGTCACCTTTTCAATTGATGACTGGTAGAAGAAAGGTTCTACCTCAGCATCTACTGTACCGTACATCATACCAGAACTTGATAAACGCTGCTAATACGCATAAATATGTGGAGAATTTAAGGAAGCACCTGCAATATGCCTTTGTATTTGCTCAAAGGAACTTAGAGAAGGCTGCAACTGCCACTAAAACCTATGATCTCAAAAAGTCCAAAAGGGAATATGAAATAAATTATAAAGTTTATCTTTATCATTTTGGAAGAGATCGAGTTAAGGAGAAAAAATTTCTTCCATCATGTAAGGGTCCTTTTGTCGTTACTTACAAATTATCTCCAGTCGCCTATAAAATTAGGATCCCTAAAAATTATACTTTTATGGATAAATGGGTCCATAGTAATCAGTTGCGAGCATGCCATCCTAGATCTCACCTACAAGTCATAGAGGGAGAATGAAGTATCATATCCCCAAAACGCACTAAAGACATATTGTAGTTTAAAGATGCCTAGCTAATGAGCATTTGTAATAATCTGTTTGTAATTACTTAAAACTGGCAAACAGATTAAGTGTAGCTGAAATGATTGAACACCAAAAGTTATGAACTTGAACAATTGGTAATCAAATCAACAGCAGTTAATACAGAAAAGAACCAGCAATGGAATATATATATATATATATATATATATATATATATATATATATATATATATATATATATATATATATATATCTGTTTGAATATATAAATATATATATATATATATATATATATATATATATATATATAAAAATGGTAGAAACTGATTATAAGTAAAGTTATGTCAGAGAGCAGAGTTCTTCCAAGTATATTCAACACTGGAGAGTAACAGGTTAATGCTTGCAAGCTGCAGTTAAGTTAGATCCAAAATAAGGTGGCGCAAATTAATGCAGTTCTGTCTTTAGTGGTGTGAATGTAATCGTTTTCTCACTGTGGGTCCAATAATATTCTCTCTATACACGTGTACAATAGTGTGTAAAAAAGGAGATATAATCCCTCTGGGACGATAAAAATAAAAATAAAATCTTTAAACTAGAGTTCCACAATTAAACAGGATGTTTATTTAATAAAAGACTTTAAAATATGTATATATCAATATGGCGGTCTATTCACATATTAACATTCTGTATAATATACAATCCTAAAACACCGGTGTTGTTGCATATACTAAAAACAGTAAAAAATTCCCTGTGGTAAATGTGTTGCATGTAAGTTTATGATCAAGACTAAACATTTTGCAACACATACAGGTAAAACTTACACTTTAAAACATTTTGTGAATTGCAATACGGAAGGGGTTGTTTACCTCCTTTCGTGTAGCTGCCCGCGTTATTACGTGGGGAAAACGAGAAGGGCCATAAAAGACCGGATAACAGAGCACCGGGATGATGTAAAGTACAAAAACCAGAAAAGCAATGTTGCTAAACATTATGAGCTTATGCATGCCAGTAATCCTGACTCCCTTTCTTTTATTGGAATAGATAGGGGTATTACCAATAATAGAGGAGGGGACAATGATAAAATACTCCTCCAGAAGGAATGCAGGTGGATCTCCATTTTGGGTACACAGCTTCCTGCAGGCCTTAATGATAAATTGGACATGGCCTGTTTTTTGTAAATATTTACATTTTTTAGGGTCTTGTTTACCATACAATCAAACTAAGTAAACTTACGTCAAATTGAAGATTGCAACATTAATATAGCCAATTTTTATTGGTGTTTGTAAATATGTAACATATAGTAAAGTAAGTCTGCTTGTTACTCAAATTCAAGTATAGATATTTTGTTTTTAAGTTTGGATACTTTATATCTACCTGCAATATTTTCACCTGTCAGTAGAGGCGCTAACTATACTCTGTATAAATATGGAGACAATGATACCATGGATATTACGCCCTGACGAAGCCCGTTAAGCAACTTGGACGCACGGGTGAAACGCGCGTCGGCATAGGTCCAGCCGACCGGATCACGTGATGTGCGTGTGAGGACCGCGGAGAAAGTAACTTTCAACAAGCCTTGCTGCTACGAGATAGACATCTTTCAAACAAAGTCCGGATCAACATTTGGCACCAACTGTCATGGACTACCTGTGTATATATGTTTTATATTGCCAGTCCTTTGTTTAGAGGTAAAGGAGTAACCTTTATATTAATGAGTATACAGTTCATATTCTAGCGTATTTACCCGCATGTTTGTATTATTTTAAATTTTTTACTGTTTTTAGTATATGTAACAACACCGGTGTTTTAGGATTGTATATTAAACAGAATGTTAATATGTGAATAGACCGCCATATTGATATATACATATTTTAAAGTCTTTTATTAAATAAACATCCTGTTTAATTGTGGAACTCTAGTTTAAAGATTTTATTTTTATTTTTATCGTCCCAGAGGGATTATATCTCCTTTTTTACACACTATTGTACACGTGTATAGAGAGAATATTATTGGACCCACATTGAGAAAACGATTACATTCACACCACTAAAGACAGAACTGCATTAATTTGCGCCACCTTATTTTGGATCTAATTACACTCAAAACCGTTGGGATAAGTTTTTTAAAGGTGAGCTTAGTTCTGCCCAACTGGATAGATAATCACCACTGTCTAATATTTTAAGCTGCAGTTAAATGTTAAGTATAGTCTCAGGGTGGAGTACAAGCAAGTTAAGTGAGACACAGGCAGGCAAGCAGACACAGTTGAAGAAAGCAGCTTAATGCAGTTAGTGGATTAGCAGATAAATATGAAACACACGGAGAGAGAGACAAGTATACTCCAAACATGAGCTAAAGTACTTGCGTGACAAAACCCAGGTAGGTGGTATCCAAGTAGATGCGGTCGTTCCGGAGATGAAATAGCAAACAGAGCAACAGAGCGTGCAGGTGAGAGCTGCGTGAGCAGTATGCAGCGTGTGATCCTCAGCGTGGAAATGAGCAGAGGGATATGCCAGTAAGGTAGATCCGGATCCTCATACCAAGAATAGTCCGTAGACAGTGGAGCAAGGTGTAGTTGAAAAGCACAATGAAGTGAAGAGGGCTAAGGGTACAAATAGCCACAAAGGTTCCAGTAAAGGAATCAAAGGAATATCAATTGTAACAAAAATAAGGACTTGAGACAAAGTGACTGAGTAGCCAGAGAGGAACTCAGAGTACACAAAATAATCAAGCAATGTAGCAATGTGTACAAGGGGAAGTGAAGTTATAAAGGCTAAAGGGGTGGAGCCCAGTTAAAGGGACATTACAGATCCCCCCCTCAAGGCATCAATTCCGGGGATGCCAAAGATGGCTTATGGGGATAGCGCTTGTGGAACGCAGCCACCCTCAGAGGGGCATGCACCTGAGAATAAGGAACCCAAGAATCCTCCTCCACACCATAGCCCTTCCAACGGACCAGATACTGCAATCTCCTGCGCAATATCCTCGAGTCGAGTATACACTCAACTTCGTATTCCTCATGATCGTCCAGAATAACAGGAGGTGGAGAAATCTTCCCACGGGTGAACTCATTGCTAGTCCTGTAGGGTTTCAAAAGTGAAACATGGAATGATGGATGCAAACCATAAGTAGATGGAAGTTTCAAAACAACAGTTGAGGGATTGAGAATACGTGAGATTGGAAAGGGTCCGACAAATTGACTGCCCAGCTTTCTGGATGGTATTGAGAGTTTCAGATGCTTCGTGGAAAGCCAAACCTGATCACCCAACTTGTAATCAGGACTCGGCCTATGAGTAGCATTGTAATAATATTGCTGATCAGACTTAGCCTTCTGTAAATGTTCTTTCAACAATTTCAAACTATTTTGTAGATTGGTAAGATAAGTAGTAACGGAAGGAGTATTGCTGCTGGTTTGGGTGAGTCTAAGAGATTGTGGATGATATCCATAGGTGGCATAAAATGGTGTCATCTTAGTGGAACTAGAAACTGAATTGTTATATGAATATTCGGCTAATGGAAGGTGATCAACCCAATCATCCTGCAGATGTGTAACATAGCATCTAAGGTATTGTTCCAGTATACCATTGACCCTCTCAGTAAGACCGTTTGTCTGGGGATGATAGGAGGTTGATAACCTCGGATGAATGGAGAGTGATTTACAGAGGTCTTTCCAGAAATTGGAAGTGAACTGAGACCCACGGTCTGTGATAATGGATTGTGGTAAACCATGTAACCTCACAATATGCTTTAGGAAAGCGTCAGCTGTTTTGGTGGCAGTAGGTAAAGATTTCATAGCTATAAAATGAGCTAACTTAGTCAGATGGTCAACAACCACCATGATGGTATTGTGGTTCTGAGAGCTAGGTAGCTCAACAATAAAATCCATAGAAATAACACTCCAAGGGACCTCAGGAATAGATAGAGGAGTAAGATAACCAATTGGTTTCTTTTTCTCTGTTTTATACCTTGCACAAACATCACAAGTAGTTATATATTTCTGAATAGTTTCCCCCATGTGAGGCCACCAGAAATCTCGCTGTAAGAGTTCTTTCGTCTTAAAGATCCCTTGATGACCAGATATTGGGATATCATGGAAATGGTTAAGGAGTCTCTGCCTAAGAGTCTGAGGAACATATAATCTATTATGAAAAGTATATAAACCGGTTGGTTCTTTTATCAACTCAGTATGTGTGGGTATATTATCAGTTGTTAAAGCTGAAAGAATGTCAAGCTCTAAAGTACTCAAAGCTGCTATAATTTTGTGACTGGGTATGATTTGTGAACAACAGTCTGCTAGTGGTTTATCGTCATATTGTCGGGATAAAGCATCTGCCTTACTGTTAAGTCTACCCGGTCTGTAAGTTATTTGAAAATCAAATCTATCAAAAAACAAGGACCATCTTACTTGGCGGGATGATAGAGTTTTATTTTGTTTTAAGTATTGAAGATTTTTGTGGTCAGTAAATATTAAAAATGGTTTATCAACTCCCTCTAAAATATGTCTCCAGACTTATAAGGCACACTTTATCGCTAACAGCTCTTTATCACCAACAGAGTAATGTCTTTCAGCTGGTAATAAGGTTCTCGAATAATAAGCTACAGGATGGGTATTATGTTTGTCACTGATTCTCTGAGATAAGACTGCTCCTATTCCAGTGTCAGAGGCGTCTACCTCCACAACAAATTGGCATGCATGGTCTGGTAAACATAGTATAGGAGCGGTGGTGAAGCAGTTCTTCAAATAATTAAATGAATGTTCTGCTTCTGGAGACCATTGAAATCTTATATTTTTCTTTGTTAGTGATGTAAGTGGCTTTACTTTCATAGAAAAGTTCTGAATAAACTTACAATAAAAATTGGTAAAACCCAAAAATCGTTGGAGAGACCTTAAAGTAGTGTGTCTAGGCCAATTCACAATAGCTAATACCTTCTCAGGGTCCATTTCAACTTTGTCAGGTGTTATGATGTAACCTAGAAATTTTATTCTTTGTACATGGAATTGACACTTTTCAGCTTTTGCAAAAAGTCTGTGTTCACGTAAACGTGTTAAAACCCATCTCACGTGTTTAATGTGTTCAACAACTGTTTTAGAATATATCAGTATGTCGTCCATATAGATTATGACGCATACATCTGTTAAATCTCTGAATATCTCGTTAATAAAATGCTGGAAGGTGGCAGGAGCCTTACAGAGCCCAAAAGGCATCACTCGATATTCAAAAAGACTGTATCTGGTCCTGAATGCGGTTTTCCACTCATCCCCATCCTTGATCCGTATCAGATTATAGGTACCTTTTAAGTCAAGCTTCGTAAAAATGTTAGCACTATTAAGGCGTTAAAGGAGTTCGGGGATGAGTGGTAAAGGATATCGGTTCTTCACTGTAACAACATTAAGGGCTCTATAATCAATGATAGGTCTTAAGGTTTTATCTTTATTAGTAACAAAAAACAACCCTGCATCTGCGGGAGATGTAGAGGGTACTATGAATCCCTTTCGGATATTATCATCAAGGTACTCACGTAAATACTGTAACTCTTTCTGTGAAAGTGGATAAACTCTCCCAAAAGGTACCCTAGCCCCTGGGAGTAAATCTATAGGGCAATCAAAAGACCTATGAGGTGGTAGTATCTCAGCCTCCTTTAAATCAAATACATCAAGTAAGTCTTGATAGTGAATAGGAATTTCTGTATTATTGGAGCTCAAAATCTGATGAGGGAAACAAGTTGAATTACAATAAGAGGAATTAAAAGTGATAGTGGGATTTACCCAATCGATACTGGGGTTGTGTTTCAATAACCAAGTATAGCCTAATATTACTGTATGTAGAGCAGTTGGGATTATGTCAAAACTGATATATTCTGTGTGGCCATCAGATGTAGAAATTAAAAGAGGTACTGTGTGTCGGGTAATAGGACCTTTATGTATAAGTGAACCATCAATTACTCTTATAAACACAGGATTCTGCTTAGTTACACACTGTATTTTATTGAGCTCTACATATGTAGCGTCTATAAAGCAATCAGAAGCCCCAGAATCTACTATAGCCTCAGTCTTGATTTGCTGTCGGTCCCACTGTAAAGAAAGAGAGAGTGTCAATGATTTTTGTCTTATGTGTGAGTTAGAAGATTTGATATTCAGTAGCTTACCCTTTTTCTGTTGTTGTAAACTAGGACAGGATGATACTGCATGGTCTCTACTAGCACAGTACAAACAGAGGTTAGCTATGCATCGTCTAGTCTTTTCCTCAGAAGTTAAGGGACCTTTAATGACTCCTATTTCCATAGGAGTCTGAGAATTAAGTGATTTTTCTGTAGGTGTCCCAGGTAATCTTTTGAGTGGAGTCTCTGATGTGTATCTTTCTATACGTCTTTCTCTTATTCTGCGGTCAAGTGTTGTTGCTAGTTTTATTAACCCATGTAAAGTATCAGGCATCTGCACTCTAGATATCTCATCTTTTAAAGCTTCATTTAAACCCAGTCTAAATTGATTTTTTAACGTTATATTATTCCAGAGTGAGTCAGTAGCCCACATCTGGAATTCAGTTATAAAATCTTCCACAGGCCTTTTTCCCTGTTTAAGAGCTCTTAGTTTAGTTTCAGCCTGTATTTGGGTGTTAGAATCCTCATACAGAGCACTCAGAGCTGCAAAAAACTGATCTAAGGAATCCAAAATTGGGTTATTAGACTCAAAAAATCGATTTGCCCAGGACCTTGGCTCACCTGTGAGATATGAGATTGTAGTGCAAACTTTAATTTTTTCACTACAATAGGTCTTTGGTTTCATTGTATACAACAGTAAACAAGCATTTTTAAAATCCCTGAAATCACTCATTTTCCCTGAGAAAAGAGTTGGGGGATTAATCTGAGGTTCTGGTGGTTCTGAGGATCTAGTAACTGTCAGTTCTTTAACAACATTCCTTAAGGTGGTATTTTCAGTTTGTAAATCTGTGAGAGCTCTGGCAAGGTATTCCACCTTATGATTTAATGTGTCTAATTCTTTTTTGACAGCTTGTGGTTCCATACTTGCTGGTTTGTATGTTTGGCTTGATTATTATGTAATAATCTGTTTGTAATTACTTAAAACTGGCAAACAGATTAAGTGTAGCTGAAATGATTGAACACCAAAAGTTATGAACTTGAACAATTGGTAATCAAATCAACAGCAGTTAATACAGAAAACAACCAGCAATGGAATATATATATATATATATATATATATATATATATATATATATATATATATATATATATATAGATATATATATAACTGTTTGAATATATATATATATATATATATATATATAAATGGTAGAAACTGATTATAAGTAAAGTTATGTCAGAGAGCAGAGTTCTTCCAAGTATATTCAACACTGGAGAGTAACAGGTTAATGCTTGCAAGCTGCAGTTAAATGTTGAGTATAGTCTCAGGGTGGAGTACAAGCAAGTTAAGTGAGACACAGTCAGGCAAGCAGATACAGTTGAAGAAAGCAGCTTAATGCAGTTAGTGGATTAGCAGATAAATATGAAACACACTGAGAGAGACAAGTATACTCCAAACATGAGCTAAAGTACTTGCGTGACAAAACCCAGGTAGGTGGTATCCAAGTAGATGCGGTCGTTCCGGAGATGAAATAGCAAACAGAGCAGCAGAGCGTGCAGGTGAGAGCTGCGTGAGCAGTATGCAGCGTGTGATCCTCAGCGTGGAAATGAGCAGAGGGATATGCCAGTAAGGTAGATCCGGATCCTCATACCAAGAATAGTCCGTAGACAGCGGAGCAAGGTGTAGTTGAAAAGCACAATGAAGTAAAGAGGGCTAAGGGTACAAATAGCCACAAAGGTTCCAGTAAAGCAGGGGTGTCCAAACTTTGCTCTCCAGAGGTTTTGGAACTACATTTCCCATGATGCTCAGCCAGCATTTTATCTAGCTGAGCATCATGGGAAATGTAGTTCCAAAACCTCCAAAATGTAGTTCCTTTACACCCCTGCAGTAAAGGAATCAAAGGAATATCAATTGTAACAAAAATAAGGACTTGAGACAAAGTGACTGAGTAGCCAGAGAGGAACTCAGAGTACACAAAATAATCAAGCAATGTGTACAAGGGGAAGTGAAGTTATAAAGGCTAAAGGGGTGGAGCCCAGTTAAAGGGACATTACAGCATTAGGGCTCAAAAATAACGGACTCTCTTCATAGAAGGCTGTCTATGATGCATACTGTCAATACACTCACCAAGTACCACTGACTTTAAGTCAATTCAAATACATGTATCCTACATCTATTTAAAATTGGAAGGGGGAATTATGGCAGGGTGTCTGTGAGTAACATTAAATAAACTGCAGATACCACATGATTTGATATTTCATTTTAGTTAATATCAAATTTGACATGAATTGTGTGGGCTGTAGCCATGGCAGACCAACCTCCACTTCTTATTGGTTACACAGGAAAGAACAATAGATTTAGCCTTAAAGCTCACAGCTCTGCAGGGGATAATAAACATGATCAACCAAGCCAGCATACATCATGGGATGTTGGAGACAAGAGTCTGTAAATAAGCCAGATAAGCAGACAGATATTCTTAGAATATAGTAATTAGCACAGACCTGTTAATTGCCCCTGAACCAACTGAATACACATAAGGCATCTGAACTCAAGTTACCTACAGACATGTGGAAATGCTGTGACTAAGTCTTCATATGAAGTTATAGTGACAACATGTGTGTGTATGTATGTATGTATGTATGTATATATATATATATATATATATATATATATATGTGTGTGTGTATGATATATATGTGTTGCTCTGAAACATACTATATTGGATAAATGTCTGCTGTATGGAATAATAACTGCATTGGTATATATAAATATTAACCCATTTGTTTTAAGATAAACACATTTTTCTTTGTTTTTCAGAAATCTAATGAACATTACAAGTGAGAACTGATGTGAAGATGCTATGAATTGACATATATATTTCATTGATTGATACTACCAGTCCTTCATAAAAATGCAACTTTAAGGCATCTTCTAAAATATGTTAAGTAATGTACTCATGTTTCATATTAAAATAATCAGAGAAAATGGCATTATATATTACCATATGTATTGAACACACAGATTAGTAATACTGAAAATTAAAGTATATTTAATAAATATTTTTAAGATTAGATACTAGACTGCAGCAGTATTGATGGCAAGACATCTGCTGCCCCCTCGTGGATTAAAACTGGTATGACAGCCAAACTAGTTGATTGTTTAAAACATATGCAAATCCAAATGAGCCAATCAGGGAGGCATCTCCCAAATAACCAATCAGGGACAAGCATCCGAAGGGCCTATCAGACAAGTGCGCATCCCAATTTCACCAATTATTAGAATAAAAATGCGTGGGGTTGTATCACGTGATATAGCCTCATGCAAGAGAATAGAAGGGGATCTTTGCTGCTAAATTTTGACTGACAAACTTTTGCCTTGGAATCCAGTCTCTATAAAGCAAATCTGAGCCTAACTTCCATCCATCTTGCAAAAATACCTCTTAATTTATGAGGTAAAATTGGACTTATCGGAGAAAGCTGAGACACTCATTTGGTTATGTGGTAACGTATGGCAGTGACTGTAATTTAATATTTTAAAGCATATACATTCATTGTTGCTACAGTAATTGAAGCTAGTAATTTAAAGAGCACAATTTGTATTTTAAGCTCATGTTCATAGTTCTGTGTAGTTTAACTAGTCATATTTAGTGCTAAGTAATTTATATTTGCAACTATATATATATATTTTAGAATTTGCCTTATTGTAGCTAAATAAGATTTATTTCAGCTCAGATAGATTGGCATAGAATTTGGCTGTTAAAGTATCTTGTTATATTGTTTAACTAGGCACTGTTAAAGTTAGCGGTCCATATTCTGGTATTTCATTGTAGTATTTTAATACAATTAATGTTGAATAAGGTAAATTGTAATGGTGTATCTTATGATCTTTGTAAGAATAATGTAACAGCATGTGTGTATCATTTGATTCATAATCTGGTTTCTATAAATATAATTCAATGTGTTTATAAATTATAACTAATCAAGAATTTAGGAATAAAATATTGATTTTAATTTTTTCGTATATGCATTTTAATTGGAGGTTATTTTAAAGAATAATAATTAAATAAATTGTATTATAACCCTGCTATATACTGACAGCAGGGTGAATTGGATCGTCGGGAGAGGTCAGACGAAGACTGGCATTTTAACCGAAACCTTTTCATGCTAATTCATGGCTGGTCAGCAAGAGAAAGATCTCCCCCACAGTCTCCCCATGCCTTAAAGCATGCTAAAGATTAGAAGGCTTATTTTTGTTTTTTATATCAATTTATTTAAAATCTAATTTATATTTATTTTTTTCTTATTTATGGAATTTGTATTATATTTTTATGCTTTTCAGAATATATAAATAAATTATATTCTGACCTAATACATTTGTTTGTTATTATTTTATTCACATAATACAAATGCATGGGTGAGATATACTTTTCTCTGCTTATTAAATGGTCAATCTACACCTTTTTTTTATTATTATTGTTTTTTTTTTTAAAAGAAACAAACAAAAAAACATTCATTATATAGTCACGAGTTTGGCATAAACAACTCTCTTCTTTTAAAAGGTACATGAATCAATAATTTAAATTTCAGGAGTCATAAATAGCATGTGATAGTAAAGTAATTTTTCATGTTTCCTTATTTTTTAAAAAAAGATCACTTTTTCATTAAAGGGACACTGAACACATTTTTTTTAATACTCAGAGCATGCAATAGTAAGAACATATATAATTTTCCAATATTAGCAATTTACCTATCTTTATTTGAAAAATAAGGCATCTAAGCTAAGGAGAGCGTTCATTTTTTATTCATAACAATGGACAGCACTTGTTTAATGGTGGATGCATTTTTTCCAGCAAGAACAACCCAGGTTGACAACAAAAAATGTCACTTTAAATGTTACAATCTTCATTTTCAAATCCAGATAGCAAGAGAATTATGATGAATTGACGATATGAGAAAATTAGAAGGTTGCTTCCAACTGCATTCATATATATTCTCTCTCGTTCTCTCTCTCTCTTTTTTCTTTTTTTTTCTCTCTTTTTTCTTTTTTTTTCTCTCTCCCTCTCTCTTTCTCTCTCCCTTTCTCCCCCTCTCTCTCTCTCTCTCTCTCTCTCCCTCCCTCTCTACCTCTCTCTCCCCAGAGTCACAGGCAGTTAGAGGGACAGTCAAGTCTAAAAAAAAATCTTTCATGTTTTAAATAGAGCATGTAATCTTAAACAACCTTCCAATTTTACTTTACTCTCTTGGTATTTTTAGTTGAAAGTTAAACACAGAAAGGCTCATATGATTGATTATTTCTAAGCCCTTGAAGGCCACCTCTTATCACATGTTTTTTATTTGCTTATCACAACAGGGGAGAGCTTGTTCATGTAAACCATATAGATAACATTGTGATCACACCCATGGTTTGTGGCAGACACTGCAAAAATTGGCTAAAATGAAAGTCAATACATAAAAAATAAAATGTCATGTGATCAGGGGGCTGTCAGAATATGCTTAGATACAAGTTAATCACAGAGGTAAAAAGTATATTAATATAACAGTGCTTTTAATTCAAAACTGGGTAATGGGTAATAAAAGGAATTATCTATCTTTTAAAACAACAAAATATCAGGTGTTGACTGTCCCATTTAAAGGGACATTAAACCCAACATTTTCTTTTGTTATTCAGATAGACAATACCATTTTAAACAACATTCCAATTTGCTTCTATTATCTAATTTACTTTATTCTTTAGACATCCATTGTTTACGAAATAGCAATGCACATGGGTGAGCCAATCACATGAGGCATCTATGTGCAGCCACCAATCAGCAGCTTCTGAGCCTATCTAGATATGCTTTAAGCAAAGGATATTAAGAGAATGAAACAAATTAGGTAATATAAGTAAATTAGAAAGTTGTTTAAAATTGCATGCTCTTTCTAAGTCTAAGTCTAACAGGCCCATTTATCAAGCTCCGTATGGAGCTTGAAGGGCCGTGTTTCTGGCGAGTCTTCAGACTCGCCAGAAACACAACTTATGAAGCAGCGGTCAAAAGACCGCTGCTCCATAACCCTGTCCGCCTGCTCTGAACAGGCGGACAGGAATCGCCAGACATCAACCCGATCGAATACGATCGGGTTGATTGACAGCTCCCTGCTGGCGGCCGATTGGCCGCGAGTCAGCAGGGGGCGGCGTTGCACCAGCAGCTCTTGTGAGCTGCTGGTGCAATGTTAAATACGGAGAGCGTATTGCTCTCCGCATTTAGCGAGGTCTTGCGGACCTGATCCGCAGTGTCGGATCAGGTCCGCAAGACCTTTGATAAATGGGCCTGTAAGACAGGCCTGGATGCAAAGACAATAGTGAATAGTGTTTCATATGAAGTTACCCTGAAGTGAGCACTGATTGGCTAAAATGCAAGTCTGTCAAAAGAACTGAAATAAGGGGGCAGTTTGCAGAAGCATAGATAGAAGGTAAACACGGAGTTAAAGTGTATTTCTATAACTTTAAAATGAAAAACAGAGTCAAGTGTACCCAAAACCCTTTTTTTGTAGATATTTATTTAAAGATCTGTTTTGAAAAACCTTTACAATGAACAATTGCAAGATGGACAAAATGAACCACTTTCAACCAATAGCAAGAGAGTGATATACAGTATCATTTTGTCAATATTTAAATGACAATTGCAAAAAAAACTTTCAAAATATATCGGCATTTGGAATAAAAACAATAGTGTAAAGTAATATTGAAGAAATAAAAATACTGTATGTTGCACTGTCAGTACTGACATTATTGTCCAAAAACCGCCTGAATATAGTCTTCTCGAGCTTGGACTCCCCTTGTATCATTTTCCTCTAATTGAGGTAAATGTTCGCCATACTCGGGGACATGCAAGCTCTCCAGATCTATATCAGGGATTTTAATGGCAATGTTGTGCAACATACAGCATATAAGGAAAATCAAAGAGACTTTAGAGGGGGCATACAGAAGAACCCCGCCGGAGATGTCCAAGCAGCGGAAACGACTTTTTAATATGCCTGTAATAATGTAACAAAGTTCCAATTCCACTTTCTATAATATAGTTTGCAGCTGATTTTGTAACTAAGATTGGATGCTGTAACCACCTTAGTAAAGCACAAATGTCAGCAAGTTTATCAAGTAGTTGCTAATACTATTGAATGGTTAAACAGTATTGGTTAAAGGAATGCTCAGAACTGAGTAAGATATACAATCTATTTGCACTTATGGAACAGTTGTACATTTAGTGCAGTTCCCAGTAACTCAGATTTCCTACAATATCCGTTGATAGAAGTTAGATTTAAGATGCTGACAATTTACACACAGTCCAAGATAAATGATATTAAGGTTGCACAAAAGCAGAAAGTAGCAACTTTGAGGTAAATACTGTTATACTTGCGGTTTCCACAGGCTCTGATGTTTGGAAGTTTCTCAGGTAAGTGTGTAGCTGCAGACTGTGTTCCAGTAATGACACAGGTGAATTCAGCTCAGAGCTAATGAGGCTGACAGGCTAAGCAGGAGAGGATGAGACTGCTTAGCATAGAGGAAAAATCCAGTGTGAATGCTAGGATAAGATACAGGTTAGTAATGTTAGCAAACGTGGAGTGAATAAATCTGAGAATAGTTTTGAAAACACTGAAGTTAGGCTTGGAGAGGAGTTAAACCTTGAGACTAGCTACTAGATAGAACAAAATATTCAAGCACAGGTTGTAGGTAAAATGGATGTTAGACTTTGGAATGTGAAAAAAGGGGGTGGTAACCTGCTTAAAGCTACAGTACCATTACAATGCCAAAGGTGCGCTCAACCACTGATTGTGGGCCTCGTTGTTCTCGCGCCACACCACTCTAGCTGTTGCTAAGGACGCAGCGCCTGCTGTTCTGCTCGTTGCCTAGGGGGGAGTCGGCTCCTTTCTGGGTGGAGCGGTGACGTCATTGCCGCAGGCTTCCTCCGTTCTGAAGTCGGTCAGGATCTCCTGTGGCACGAACCCTGCTATGTAAGTTACTCGCTTGCTACCTATCACTGCCCAAGTGTAGGTGTTACTTAGTGTTCTCCTGGGTGTTATTATTGCTGATGCTGGACTGTCATATTGTTGCTGACCTCTGCTTGTCTGACTACTCTGCCTGTTTAACCCCTAAACTGCTGGATTGATATACTATTGCTGAACCCTGCCTGTCTGACTACTCTGCTTGATCAATCCCTATTGCTCTGGATTGCCTCTCTGTTGCCACACCCTGCCTGACCATCCTAGTGGTTTACCTCTGGACTGATTTACCATTGCCAAACCCTGCCTGCCGGACCATTCTAGTGGTTTACATTTGAACTGCCTTTCTCTGATTCCCTGCATGTTGCCACCAAAGACTATCCTGCCTTTGGTGAGTGCCGCTTACCTTATCTTGCAAACTTTATCTGCTCTGAGATAATCCCTATCATTCCGGCTCGATGCCGGGATAAGAATTGACTACTGGCCGAGTTCGGTCTGATAATATCCCACGGGCATTACATTATACTTGGGCCATGGAGCCAAATGAGGTAGCAAGAGCAGTTTATCTTCAAGGACAGATGTTAGGAACCCATACCACACAGTTGCAGAGTGTGGATTCCAAACTAGAGGCTATAATCGCTCAACTCTCTGCACTAGTTGCAGCAAGGAATACCGCTCCTGTTGTTGTACTGTCAGTCTCTGCTCCTAGTACTGAGGCTTCTTCACCTGCTTCTGGAAGCATTCACCGGATACCATTGCCTGGCAAATATGAAGGTACTATTGATTGTAGTTTTTTTTTTAACCAGTGCAGGTTGCACTTTCGTAACAATCCTCACACCTTTCAGTCTCACCAATCAAGGGTCACCTTTATCATTTCCTTACTGAAAGACAAGGCCCTAGCCTGGGTCTCTCCCCTTGTGGAACAGAACTCTCCACTCGTGCATGATGCTGATCTCTTCTTTTCTGCATTTTCTTCTGTGTTTGGGACTTCTGGCCGTACTTCTGCTGCAGAATTTTCTCTCCTGGATCTCCACCAGGGCAATAGAACTGTGACACAATTCGCCATTGAGTTTCGCACCTTGGCACTTGAAACTACTTGGGATGGCAGTGCTCTCAAAGCAGCCTTTAGGAGGGGTCTGCATGAACGCATCAAAGATGAGCTCACTTATCGTGATATTCCTTCTTCTTTGGATGACTTTATAACACTTTTTATCAGTCTGGACTCTCGCTTCCAGGAGATACAAGCTGAGAGAGACAGAATTCAGAGGGTCCATCCCTCCCGTCTTCTATTCGTCTAGTTTCTGCAGTATCCTCTACCCCTTCAACAGCTCCAATTACCCCAGTGGAGGAACCCATGGATATCTCCTCCTTCAAACCCTCAGAGTCTGAAATACAGAGAAGAAGGATATTGAGACTACACTTTTATTGTGGATCTAACACCCACCAACTAAAGAATTGTGACATTGAGCTAGAAAAGCCAATGCTTAGGGGATAACACTGGGGTACCTCTAAGCATGATCACTACTAAATCCCCTCTCTCCGCTCAGATTCTGGTACCTGTTACCCTTACCATCCTTCAGAATACTGTCCACACGCAAGCATTCATTGATTCAGGGGCAGCTGGAAACTTTCTGGATCACTGTTTTATGATTCAAGCTGGCTTGCCTCTTCTGCAGAAAAGACATTGTCTCAAAAGAACTACTCTGGTTGGCACCCCCCTTGGTTCAGGGTTGATCCATTTTGAGTCAGCACCCCTGACCTGACCCTGACTGTTGGAGTCCTTCATAGCGAACAGCTGCAGTTCAAGGTCATTCATTCCCCAGCACAGCCTGTCATCCTTGGTCTTCCTTGGCTTCAGATACACAATCCTGATTGGCTAAAATGCAAGTCTGTCAAAAGAACTGAAATAAGGGGCAGTCTGCAGAAGCTTAGATACAAGGTAGTCACATAGGTAAAAAGGTGTATTAATATAGCTGTGTTGGTTATGCAAAAATTAGAAATCAGTAATAAAGGGATTGTCTATCTTTTTACACAATAAAAATTATGGAGTAAGCTGTCCCTTTAAGTAGCACAACTGAATCCAATAAAACCAAGTGGTGGAGTGGATGCCAATAAATCTGTTTTTACTGCCACCTTGGGTACTTCTGCCACAGGTTTGCCACCCTTGCCCTATATTGAGAAATATGGAACTATAATTATATCTATACTGTAATTCCAAATCCTTAATCTTCTATAAGCAAGTTGAAACTGACAACCAAATACTGACTCACTGGTTACTGGAACCCCAATGCATGCATGGAGGGTTTTCCAGCACATCAGGGAAATTGTTCAGGGGTTGTGTGTAATTAGGTAGGTTCACATCTGATGGTCTTTCCATAAGTGATCTCCTCAATAGATAAAGCGACTATATTACATCTTGCAACATTTCTGCTAAATTCTGCCATTAAACATTCTTGCTAATTACAGCTATTTTTTTTAGATTAATATTTTATCACAAAAAAATCTAACAGCACTGCACTTCTAAATTGCCCCTTGTAGAAAGGGACTGTAAAGTCAAAATTAAACTTTTATGATTCAGATACAGAATGTACTTATATTAACTAATTAGAAGTATATTCTGTATGGGAATCATAAGCGTTTACTTTACGGTCCCTATACCAAAAGAATGCAGCAAATTTGATAATAGAAGTAAATTAGAAAGTTATTTAAAATGGTAAACTCCTGTAAAGTTAGTTTAAGAGCTGCAATGCGCTCCTGGGAGTTAGCTGAACACAACTGCTGAGCCAATGACAAGATGCTTCTATGTGCAGCCACCAATCACCAGCTAGTCGTGCATTGCTGTTCTGAGTACACCTAAGTATGCTTTTCAGCAAAGGATACCAAGAGAAGAAAGTAAATTGGATACTTGAAGTAACTTTTGTAACTAACCCATGAAAGTTTTATTCTGATTTTAATGCCCCATTAAAGTGATACATTTATTTTACTGCAGCACTTGCACTTCAAAATGAAATGCTATTTAAGTCGAGACAAAACATAGTTTGGCTTACATAGGGCTAGATTACAAGTGGAGCGCTATAGTTTGCACTCAAGCGTTATCAGGTTTTAAAGGCCATTTGCCCGCAAGTTAAATTCCGTCCGTATTACAAGTCGAAAGTAAATGTGAACGCATGAGCGCAATTGTGATTTACACTAGAATGATTACCCTGACCTCAGAGCTCTGGTTTACTGTTACAAAAAACAAAAAAAAGTGTCACAAAACATTAAAAAATATTGCATAAAAAAGTTAAAAGAGCTCAAAGATATGAGGTATCGGTTGTTAGAGAGAAAAAAAAAGACTGCAAAGGGCTTTAACATAGATATATACATATACACATATATATATACATTTCAACTTTTAAAATTATGGGGAGGTGAAAAGCGAATTTAAAATTCTCCACTAAGCACAAAATGTAAAGAAAATAACTAATTGTGTAGATAATTTAACACATCTAGACAAGAGAAAAGGCTTGCTTTTCCCACAGAAAACCAATGGATACACTGTTTCCAATGCAGCAAAGGATTCTGGGTAAGATATGCAAATGAGGTTCACGACTCACTTTTTTTACTTCAGTCTGCTTTTACGCAGACTCCCTTTATGCCATAGCATTGCTGTATACAAAGCTTTTAAGCTTAGCTAGGGTTAGTGCAGTGATTCAGACCATCCGAAGACATCTGTTTTGTGGTTTTTGCCACTCATCAGCTGGGAGTAGGTCTGAATCACTGCTGGGTGAAGTTGATTTCTGGGCGAAATACAACAACTTTTAAAATTATGGGGAGGTGAAAAGTGAGTTTAAAATCCTCCACTAAGCACAAAATGTAAAGAAAATAACTAATTGTGTAGATCATTTAACAAATCTTTACATTTTGTGCTCAGTGGGAGGATTTTAAACTCACCTTTCACTTCCCCATCATTATAAAAGTTGTTGTATTTAGCCCCCCCAAAAAAAACAGAGATCTGGACTCATTGCTGGCCAGTTCAGTACTCTCCAGTGCTTTTTCTTAAACCATTTCTGGGTGCTTTTTGTGCTTTGGGTCATTTTCCTGTTGTAAGACCGTTGACCTCTGATGGAGACACAACTTTCTGACCCTACATTGTACCATAGAATTATTTGGTAGTCTTCAGATTTCATAATGCCATGCACACAGTCAAGTAATCCAGTGCCTGATGCAGCAAAGCAACCCCAAAACCATCAGTAAACTAAAATCATGTTGGACTGTATTCTTTTCTTTAAAAGCCTCATTTCTTTTTCTGAAAACAGTAGAATGATGGGCTTTAGCAAAAAGCTGTGATTTTATTTTGTCTGTCCATAGCACGTTCTCCCAAAAGGATTTTGACTTTCTCAGGTAAGTTTTGGCAAACTCCAATCTGGCTTTTTTATGTTTCTGTGTCAGCAGTGGGATCCTCCTGGGTCTCCTACCATAGCGTCCATTTTCATTCAGATGGCGACGTATACACTGTGTGCAGAATTATTAGGCAAATGAGTATTTTGACCACATCATCCTCTTTATGCATGTTGTCTTACTCCAAGCTGTATAGGCTTGAAAGCCTGCTACCAATTAAGCATATTAGGTGATGTGAATCTCTGTAATGAGAAGGGGTGTGGTCTAATGACATCAACACCCTATATCAGGTGTGCATAATTATTAGGCAACTTCCTTTCCTTTGGCAAAATGGGTCAAAAGAAGGACTTGACAGGCTCAGAAAAGTCAAAAATAGTGAGATATCTTGCAGAGGGATGCAGCACTCTTAAAATTGCAAAGCTTCTGAAGCGTGATCATCGAACAATCAAGCGTTTCATTCAAAATAGTCAACAGGGTCGCAAGAAGCGTGTGGAAAAACCAAGGCGCAAAATAACTGCCCATGAACTGAGAAAAATCAAGCGTGCAGCTGCCAAGATGCCACTTGCCACCAGTTTGGCCATATTTCAGAGCTGCAACATCACTGGAGTGCCCAAAAGCACAAGGTGTGCAATACTCAGAGACATGGCCAAGGTAAGAAAGGCTGAAAGACGACCACCACTGAACAAGACACACAAGCTGAAACGTCAAGACTGGGCCAAGAAATATCTCAAGACTGATTTTTCTAAGGTTTTATGGACTGATGAAATGAGAGTGAGTCTTGATGGGCCAGATGGATGGGCCCGTGGCTGGATTGGTAAAGGGCAGAGAGCTCCAGTCCGACTCAGACGCCAGCAAGGTGGAGGTGGAGTACTGGTTTGGGCTGGTATCATCAAAGATGAGCTTGTGGGGCCTTTTCGGGTTGAGGATGGAGTCAAGCTCAACTCCCAGTCCTACTGCCAGTTTCTGGAAGACACCTTCTTTTTTGAGAAGGTGCCAATATAATTTTGTCCAGTCCATTTTTGGAGTTTTGTGTGTAATGTGTCAGATTTTTTTTTTTGTCACCACTTTTTTGTGTCATACCAAGGCAAACAAAAGAAATAAACATGAGAATGCCTAAACATTTGTAATTGCAACCATTTTCTGGGCGAAGTGGTGCATTATCTGACAGAAATGCAGGGGTGCCAATATTTTTGACCATGACTGTACATTATATATATATATATATATATATATATATATATATATATATATATATATATATATATATATACAGGGAGTGCAGAATTATTAGGCAAGTTGTATTTTTGAGGATTAATTTTATTATTGAACAACAACCATGTTCTCAATGAACCCAAAAAACTCATTAATATCAAAGCTGAATAGTTTTGGAAGTAGTTTTTAGTTTGTTTTTAGTTATAGCTATTTTAGGGGGATATCTGTGTGTGCAGGTGACTATTACTGTGCATAATTATTAGGCAACTTAACAAAAAACAAATATATACCCATTTCAATTATTTATTTTTACCAGTGAAACCAATATAACATCTCAACATTCACAAATATACATTTCTGACATTCAAAAACAAAACAAAAACAAATCAGTGACCAATATAGCCACCTTTCTTTGCAAGGACACGCAAAAGCCTGCCATCCATGGATTCTGTCAGTGTTTTGATCTGTTCACCATCAACATTGCGTGCAGCAGCAACCACAGCCTCCCAGACACTGTTCAGAGAGGTGTACTGTTTTCCCTCCTTGTAAATCTCACATTTGATGATGGACCACAGGTTCTCAATGGGGTTCAGATCAGGTGAACAAGGAGGCCATGTCATTAGATTTTCTTCTTTTATACCCTTTCTTGCCAGCCACGCTGTGGAGTACTTGGACGCGTGTGATGGAGCATTGTCCTGCATGAAAATCATGTTTTTTTTAAGGATGCAGACTTCTTCCTGTACCACTGCTTGAAGAAGGTGTCTTCCAGAAACTGGCAGTAGGACTGGGAGTTGAGCTTGATTCCATCCTCAACCCGAAAAAGCCCCACAAGCTCATCTTTGATGATACCAGCCCAAACCAGTACTCCACCTCCACCTTGCTGGCGTCTGAGTCGGACTGGAGCTCTCTGCCCTTTACCAATCCAGCCACGGGCCCATCCATCTGGCCCATCAAGACTCACTCTCATTTCATCAGTCCATAAAACCTTAGAAAAATCAGTC
Organism: Bombina bombina; assembly: GCF_027579735.1. Taxonomy (NCBI): domain Eukaryota; kingdom Metazoa; phylum Chordata; class Amphibia; order Anura; family Bombinatoridae; genus Bombina; species Bombina bombina. Next base: position 34,955,716 of record NC_069500.1, on the reverse strand, counting down.
TTGAGATATTTCTTGGCCCAGTCTTGACGTTTCAGCTTGTGTGTCTTGTTCAGTGGTGGTCGTCTTTCAGCCTTTCTTACCTTGGCCATATCTCTGAGTATTGCACACCTTGTGCTTTTGGGCACTCCAGTGATGTTGCAGCTCTGAAATATGGCCAAACTGGTGGCAAGTGGCATCTTGGCAGCTGCACGCTTGACTTTTCTCAGTTCATGGGCAGTTATTTTGCGCCTTGGTTTTTTCACACGCTTCTTGCGACCCTGTTGACTATTTTGAATGAAACGCTTGATTGTTCGATGATCACGCTTCAGAAGCTTTGCAATTTTAAGAGTGCTGCATCCCTCTGCAAGATATCTCACTATTTTTGACTTTTCTGAGCCTGTCAAGTCCTTCTTTTGACCCATTTTGCCAAAGGAAAGGAAGTTGCCTAATAATTATGCACACCTGATATAGGGTGTTGATGCCATTAGACCACACCCCCTCTCATTACAGAGATGCACATCACCTAATATGCTTAATTGGTAGTAGGCTTTCAAGCCTATACAGCTTGGAGTAAGACAACATGCATAAAGAGGATGATGTGGTCAAAATACTCATTTGCCTAATAATTGTGCACTCCCTGTATATATATATATATATATATATATATATATATATATATATATATATAACATAGAACATATTCCCCTATGCGAAGAACATTGGAAATTAACATACTTATATATACATAGTTAAACGCAGTATTAAATATTCAAGGTGAATAAATATGATTTTTTATGTTTTGATGTATTTGACTGCAAAGTGCTTCAATGAAAAAAAAAAAATAATATATATATATATGTAGCAAGAATGTGCACTCTAACTTCCAAATCTTCTGCCAGGGTACTAGTAGATATGATAGAAAATTGAAGAAACTTTCACTCTCTGGTTTATTTCAAAATATCTTTACTGTGATACAAAGTGTAACGTTTCGGGGATATATATATACCTAAACAATGTAAAATAAACTAAAAGGATATGGTCCTTCAATCCCACAGTTTGAGATTTCCTCCAGATTCTTTTGAGTGCTGGGTTAATCCTGGAAATAGACCTCAGGGCAAAAAACAGAAACAGACAATGGCGAAGTCTGTTTTAACAAACCAATGTTTTTATGAGTGATCAGGTGCTCACACACTTTTCATCTGTAACTCAGCTCTGATTTTATTTGCAGTAGCTTGTGTGTTTAAGAGAGAAACAGAAATGTGTTATGTAAATACTTAAGCAAGAATCACTAATAATTCTGACAAACCTTATGAAAACTGAAAATGTTATTGTTGTGTTCCTGACTGACCCAGTGTTATTGACAACACATAAACCAGGTTTACAGGAATTACCTAACAAAAACATCTGTGGCTATAAAATGCAATCCAGAATTGATTAACTCACAATTAAAATAATAAAATTGGCAATGTGGATTTGTTCCATATTTATCAATAATATGGTTCAATGTAAATAGACCCTCTTAGGTTACACCTGGCCCCTTCATCTGCATTATTCTGGCTACTCTGTATTAGTCAGCTTATAAAGTAAAAGTATATAGTCCTGAGATTTCCTCCAGATTCCTTTGAGTGCTGGGTTAATCCTGAAAATATATCCCAAGAGATTCTTGACAAAGCCAGTGTGTGAACACATTTACTGTATATATATTTTGATTATGTTTTCATAGTCCTAAGCTGATAATCATTAAATATCATTATAGCGATGTATGCTTATTAATTTACTTTATCCATATGTTGCTTATTAAAAATTGTTTTTTATATTTTACATTTTTTTTATTGATTTTTTTTATTGATTTTTAAAGATTGCACATAAACAGATATATAATACTGGACACAATCCTTATTTTACATAATGTGTGTTCTGAAATGCATCCAAGAAATTATGGTTCTCATATTTTTCTCCCCTTAATTAACAGTGAAGGTCTCTTTTGGACTTAAAGCGTTATAACAGATTGTGATCAGGGGGTAGCTTTAAAAGAAAATGAAAAAAAACAAACAAACAGAAAATAAGCAAAAATTGCATCATAATACTAACCAATACTATATTGGTATGCTTAAATGACATATAAAGATGCAATAATCAGAGCTAAACATGCCTACATTATATAAAAAAACTGCAATACACAGAGGAAAAGAGCAAGCATGCTTTCAGTTTTGCACAGTATGAAGAGTGATGTTATGATTACTATCTAGTATGGAGTTTTGTCATCCTGAAAAAGAAAATAAGTAAAACCTAGGACTGAACATTCCAGTAGTACATGGAACAATACACATAGGAAAATAACAACTAAGCTATCATTGTTGCTCATTATGGACAGTGATAATATTATAACTATTTAGCATAGAATTTTACCATCTCAGTGTAGTATATTGAGAATAGCTAGAAGCTCTGTAAATTGTGACTCAACTGGTTTGCAGCTATGTCCCTGTCCTTATGCGTTAGACATGGGGTAATATCTATGAACAAGCATGTCCTTTCCTCTGCAGCTCCGGCCGTAAGCCACAGGATCAGGACTAAAGTCTTGTGTACATCATTGTGTTCACTCTATTCCCATGTTTATAATGAACCCTTTATAGGTTATAAACCAAGGGGTTTCAGCCTGACAACATGCTAGACATTACATCTGTCATATGTGAGCTCCCATGCTTTTGTAGCTGGTAGGTTTCATGTTGCACATAGTAATGAAAGGAAAAATACGTTTATAGCAATTGAAGTAAATTAAGCAGATGGGAACAGGGCACATTTATACTTTATTAGAGGGGCATAGAGAAAAATGGAGTTATACATTTTAACTGAAATACTCTTCCACGCTAAGTAAAATAAGTACATCTAGGGGGGCGGGTAGGAACACCGACCAAGATGGCTGCTTTTAACTTTAGCTGAATCCTGGAGCTGATAGATCCGTTGCCTATCGCTTCACAAACTTAAAATCCAAGCCTGGAATTACAACTGTCCTGTAGATTAATATCTGAAAAACGGATTTCTGTGCTTTTTAACTTTGAATTCCAGCCAAGCAGACCGGAATAGATGAGGAACGCAGCGGAGGCCTAGCAACAGACCTGGCTCCTCATTTACCCTCCCTGAGTCCTGATGTGTCAGGAATAACAGCCGTGTGTGCTGTCTAGATCTATTGATACATAGCTGCTGAAATGCTATGGCAATAACTGTCTTTTTCACCCATGGACATATGTATTTATAGGTAACGGTGCTATTGTGGAGTGGGATACGCAATAACTCTACTGTCACCCAGATATTTCGCTACTACCTACAATATCCTGTGGTGTATACCAGAGATCAATTGCTCCAGCATGAAGCCGGCTATATGTCTTGTAGAGGAGCTGTGTAGCCTCTTTGATGCTTTTCAGGCTGAATGTATAGAACAGTTACGAATGGCCTTTATTAAACCTGAGGTCGACAAGGCTGATCTACAAACAGCCCACTCTCCGATGAAAGAAGGTAGATGCAGCGCTTTGGGGCCCCAGCATCAGCTGCCTGCATTCTATAATGGCCCGCAAAAACAAGGAGATGGGGACATGTGTTTGTCTGGGCGGACCGTTATTCCTGATTATGCTGCCAGTACAAGTAAAGAGAAGGTCGATAGGGCTAACCAGAGAGTCACTGACCACATGGCGCTAAATTACATCTCGCCTCTGACAGGGAAATGGATTCCAACACTACATGCCGCTCAGCTCACAAATCCATTCATTTGGCAGTCATGTTGAAGCACGCTCAAATATGCAACCCACCTGCTGGGGTTAAAGCCCTGAGAGGTGAACGGACACTGGGTTTACAACTTTCCTCACATTACCTATTACAATCCACGCAAGTTAGCACTGGGGTAAGGCCCTTGCGGTCTCCAACTGAGGCATCTGCCGTCCGAACTGCTGCTACTGTGAGTTGCTTAGCCTGCAGAATAGGTATAGGCTGAACAAAACTCTTAACGGTGTATTAATGTGGACATAATATCGGGAGAACCTCTACTTAGCTTCAAGACTTATAGTTTGGTTTACGGTTATACATTGCGTACTGCTTCCACTTGCCCACTATATATTTATACTTTGGTCTAATTTTATTTTATGTTCACAAGGTGGGTTTATGGGATTTTGGTTCATACCTTTTTGCTTTTACTAGGGAGCTTGTTTTCATATACAGATGCTTATAGTTCACACTCTTATGTCACCGTGTGACTTCAAATACAGAAGCTTGTTATTTTAATTAGGCAAATAATGAGTCATAAGCAGGGATACTTAGAGATGTAATAGATGGGTATTTGAAAGAACTGTATTCTGATTTCCCATTATGTTGCACTATACTATATGCTGCAGTGTTATAGCATTCCATATTAGTTAGACTGTGTCACACCGTTAGAATAATATAACACCCCACAGACTATTGGCTTACAAAGCCTCATGGATCTCTCTCACCCCCCTCTGGAGGTGTGGGCAATAAATTATGGCCATATAAGTTTCCAAAGGCCCCGCATCTTTGTGCCTGGTAATTAATACCACAGTCTGCTAGGACTTAATTATATACTGCAATCAGTAACCCTACTTAATTTTATTACATGTACCCCTTGTACATCAATACAGCCCAGATGTTAGTGCTAGTTGATAATAGTATGTGTCACACCTTTTGACTGTTATAAATTGAGTTTTCTGTATGCTAGACTATAACTATGATGTATGCTCTCCTATCTGTTGAAATTTCAGTTCAACCCACATGTAATTTAGCTAATTTTATATATGTCTATGTTTAGTTTTATAAAGGCCCAAAAGTGGTCTCATATTTTCCACCCTTTGTTGTTTATCTCCATAAGGGTTCAGGGGTCCAAGAGAGGCCCAGCTGGTTCTGAACAAAAAGACAGAAAAATGAGGTTTTTATATTTTGGAATGCCATAAAGCTAATTTCTATTTGTAATAGACTATAAATGTGTCATACCCATATATTGTCATTATCTAGTTTTTACCTGTACTAGACCATAAGTATGAAACATGTATACAATTTTTACCATTTCTTTATATGTTTGTCTACTTCATAATCCCTTCCCTTAAAACAAAAAATAAGATTCGCTAATTGAGACCCATGAGTGGTCTTGTACTGTTTTCAGTTACCTTCTTTACTGATTATCTTTATATCTTTTCAAGGTCCAAGAGTGGCCTTATAGCTCTTTAGAGGGTATATAGTCTGATAGGCATAGCTTACTTGTTTGATCTCACAAATGTTTATAACTTGCTGTCTTGGAATCATTTATTTGTATAATATGTATTGATATTTCACTATTGTATGCCTTACCGTGAATCTTAATAAAACTATTTAAAGAAAAAAAAATAAGTACATCTAAAAAGATTGCCTTACTCTATTCTTACAACTTGTAAATACTGGTACAACTAGAGATTCAAAAATAATGTGATCATACTCTTAACAGGAACATATTTGCTAAAAAAAGGATTATGTCTGCGAAATTAATACTAATCATCAATATCTGATCAGAATGTTATATGAAGTCCCCTTGTCGTAAGTGATTATCCATAGTTATCAAGTTCTGAGAGTCCCATGGGCTTCCGGTGTAAACTAGAGTCATATCGGTAACGATATGGAATATAGATAGCTAATCAATTCCAAAGGAGGCTTTAATGTGAGTACCTCAATCACCCTCTTGACGTTACCTCTTGTGGGAGAGGAGCTTTATGGAGTGGTTGTATTCTCTGGTCGGCTTTCAAAGCGGGCGCGGATATCATGCAGTGCTGCAGGCCAGTGTGACATTTGCTCTTTGGCCGCTACCTCCCAGGGCCCCCCCAAAACCTCACTGGGCTGCGGCCGTGGCGCAATGTCCCCTTGGTCACTGAGATTCGCATGAGAAGCCGGCAATATCTTGGATCACTGCCTTTGATGGGCTTTTCCTCCCAGTTGTTGACATATGTAAACTGTATGGCATCTCCGGATATGCCATGTTGTCCTGCCTTCTATGAGGTGATGATGTAGCAGTATCTGGGAGCTCAGTTTGATGCTGGTTGCCTTCCAACACATCAATTTTTAAAGCTTTGTTTGTGCTAATGGAGGCTAAGCATTTCATTAATGCATCTAGCGGGGCCTTCTCAATAAGGCGCTGAAAAAGTTCTTCAATCCTGTGCCAGCTATCATTACAGATGCGTTTAAAGCCAGTGTCTCGTATGTCGGCCATTTTAGTTCCCCATGTCGTCTGTTCTTTTTTTTGGTTGTTTATTACGCTGTGCTACTTTTGTGTGGCTATTTTCGGTGTCTCTTCCTCTGTATCCTTCAGTTGGTAGGACTGGGTATGTGTGGATGCTGGCTGGTATTTTGGCGTGTTCAGCTGTGACTGAAAACCTTGGATCACCAAGGGGGAAGCGCTGCCTATTTGTGTGCCGCCGCTCTAGGCCTTTGATCTCTGATTCCCTGCTTCAGCTTCACTAATACAGCATGTTGTGGGATATCTGTAGCTCCGTAATGCAATAGTACACTGTAGAAGGTGATATGTGTAGGATCTGGCCTTGGTTTAATTGATATCAGAACTAAAAGGATTCAGGTTTTATAAGCATTATCCTTTGCAAATGTTATAATTCCCAGAGTCTTATTTGAGATGCTTAATTTCCTGCTACAAAGTTGGTAACCACCGTTTCACGTATAAAATTGAAAATACATAGTTGCAAACAATTGAAATAAAAATTACAGGGACAATTTGCAGCAGAGCCACGCCCATTTACAGTTTGCATAGCTCCGCCCATTCTGACCCCTAAAACAAACACATTAAATACTAGTATTACAAATTTTAGCAAAACTGAAGCAATAGTAGAGTTAGCATCAATCTTTAAATGATTCAGACAGAGCATGCCATTTTCAAATTTACTAAGGCCTAGATTTGGAGTTTGGCGGTAGCCGTGAAAACCAGCGTTAGAGGCTCCTAACGCTGGTTTTAGGCTACCGCCGGTATTTGGTGTCAGTCAAAAAAGGGTCTAACGCTCACTTTTCAGCCGCGACTTTTCCATACCGCAGATCCCCTTACGTCAATTGCGTATCCTGTCTTTTCAATGGGATCTTTCTAACTCCGGTATTTAGAGTCGTGTCTGAAGTGAGCGTTAGAAATCTAACGACAAAACTCCAGCCGCAGAAAAAAGTCAGTAGTTAAGAGCTTTCTGGGCTAACGCCAATTCATAAAGCTCTTAACTACTGTGCTCTAAAGTACACTAACACCCATAAACTACCTATGTACCCCTAAACCGAGGCCCCCCCACATCGCTGACACTTGATTACATTTTTTTAACCCCTAATCTGCCGACCGCCACCTACGTTATCCTTATGTACCCCTAATCTGCTGCCCCTAACACCGCCGACCCCTATATTATATTTATTAACCCCTAATCTGCCCCCCACAACGTCGCCGCCAGCTACCTACACTTATTAACCCCTAATCTGCCGTCCGCACGCCGCCGCCAGCTATATTATAGCTATGTACCCCTAATCTGCTGCCCTAACATCGCCGACCCCTATATTATATTTATTAACCCCTAACTTGCCCCCCACAACGTCGCCGCCACCTACCTACAATAATTAACCCCTAATCTGCCGACCGCAAAGAGCCGCCACCTACATTATAGCTATGTACCCCTAATCTGCTGCCCCTAACACCGCCGACCCCTATATTATATTTATTAACCCCTAATCTGCCCTCCCTAACATCGCCGACACCTAACTTCAATTATTAACCCCTAATCTGCCGACCGAATCTCGCCGCTATTCTAATAAATGTATTAACCCCTAAAGCTAAGTCTAACCCTAACACTAACACCCCCCTAAGTTAAATATAATTTAAATCTAACGAAATTAATTAACTCTTATTAAATACATTATTCCTATTTAAAGCTAAATACTTACCTGTAAAATAAACCCTAATATAGCTACAATATAAATTATAATTATATTATAGCTATTTTAGGATTTATATTTATTTTACAGGTAACTTTGTATTTATTTTAACCAGGTACAATAGCTATTAAATAGTTAAGAACTATTTAATAGCTACCTAGTTAAAACAATTACAAAATTACCTGTAAAATAAATCCTAACCTAAGTTACAATTAAACCTAACACTACACTATCAATAAATTAATTAAATACAATATCTACAAATAAATACAATGAAATAAACTAACTAAAGTACAAAAAATAAAAAAGAACTAAGTTACAAAAAATAAAAAAAATATTTACAAACATAAGAAAAATATTACAACAATTTTAAACTAATTACACCTACTCAAAGCCCCCCAAAATAAAAAATGCCCTACCCTATTCTAAATTACAAAAGTTCAAAGCTCTTTTACCTTACCAGCCCTGAACAGGGCCCTTTGCGGGGCATGCCCCAAGAAATTCAGCTCTTTTTCCTGTAAAAAAAACACATACAATACCCCCCCAACATTACAACCCACCACCCACATACCCCTAATCTAACCCAAACCCCCCTTAAATAAACCTAACACTAAGCCCCTGAAGATCTTCCTACCTTGTCTTCACCATGCCAAGTATGACCGATCCGTCCTGGCTCCGATATCTTCATCTAAGCCCAAGCGGGGGCTAGACATCCATCATCCGACGGCTGAAGAAGTCCAGAAGAGGCTCCAAAGTCTTCATCGTATCCGGGAAGAAGAGTAGATCCGGACCGGCAACCATCTTCTTCCAAGCGGCATCTTCTATCTTCATCCGATGAGGACCGGCTCCATCTTGAAGACCTCCACCGCGGACCCATCTTCTTCCGACGACGACTTCCCGACAAATGACGGTTCCTTTAAGGGACGTCATCCAAGATGGCGTCCCTCGAATTCCGATTTCCTGATAGGATTCTATCAGCCAATCGGAATTAAGGTAGGAAAATTCTGATTGGCTGATGGAATCAGCCAATCAGAATCAAGTTCAATCCGATTGGCTGATCCGATCAGCCAATTAGATTGAGCTCGCATTCTATTGGCTGATCGGAACAGCCAATAGAATGCGAGCTCAATCTGATTGGCTGATTGAATCAGCCAATCGGATTGAACTTGATTCTGATTGGCTGATTCCATCAGCCAATCAGAATTTTCCTACCTTAATTCCGATTGGCTGATAGAATCCTATCAGCCAATCGGAATTCGAGGGACGCCATCTTGGATGACGTCCCTTAAAGGAACCGTCATTCGTCAGGAAGTCGTCGTCGGAAGAAGATGGGTCCACGGTGGAGGTCTTCAAGATGGAGCCGGTCCTCATCGGATGAAGATAGAAGATGCCGCTTGGAAGAAGATGGTTGCTGGTCCGGATCTACTCTTCTTCCCGGATAGGATGAAGACTTTGGAGCCTCTTCTGGACTTCTTCAGCCGTCGGATGATGGTTGTCTAGCCCCCGCTTGGGCTTAGATGAAGATATCGGAGCCAGGACGGATCGGTCATACCTGGCATGGTGAAGACAAGGTAGGAAGATCTTCAGGGGCTTAGTGTTAGGTTTATTTAAGGGGGGTTTGGGTTAGATTAGGGGTATGTGGGTGGTGGGTTGTAATGTTGGAGGGGGGTATTGTATGTGTTTTTTTACAGGAAAAAGAGCTGAATTTCTTGGGGCATGCCCCGCAAAGGGCCCTGTTCAGGGCTGGTAAGGTAAAAGAGCTTTGAACTTTTGTAATTTAGAATAGGGTAGGGCATTTTTTATTTTGGGGGGCTTTGTTATTTTATTAGGGGGCTTAGAGTAGGTGTAATTAGTTTAAAATTGTTGTAATATTTTTCTTATGTTTGTAAATATTTTTTTATTTTTTGTAACTTAGTTAGTTTATTTCATTGTATTTATTTGTAGTTATTGTATTTAATTAATTTATTGATAGTGTAGAGTTAGGTTTAATTGTAGGTAATTGTAGGTATTTTATTTAATTAATTTACTGATAGTGTAGTGTTAGGTTTAATTGTAACTTAGGTTAGGATTTATTTTACAGGTAATTTTGTAATTATTTTAACTATTTTAGCTATTAAATAGTTCTTAACTATTTAATAGCTATTGTACCTGGTTAAAATAAATACAAAGTTACCTGTAAAATAAATATAAATCCTAAAATAACTATAATATAAATATAATTTATATTGTAGCTATATTAGGATTTATTTTACAGGTAAGTATTTAGCTTTAAATAGGAATAATGTATTTAATAAGAGTTAATTAATTTCGTTAGATTTAAATTATATTTAACTTAGGGGGGTGTTAGTGTTAGGGTTAGACTTAGCTTTAGGGGTTACAACATTTATTAGAATAGCGGTAAGCTCCAGTCGGCAGATTAGGGGTTAATGTTTGAAGTTAGGTGTCGGCAATGTTAGGGAGGGCAGATTAGGGGTTAATACTATTTATTATAGGGTTAGTGAGGCGGATTAGGGGTTAATAACTTTATTATAATAGCGGTGCGGTCCACTCGGCAGATTAGGGGTTAATAAGTGTAGGCAGGTGGAGGCGACGTTGTGGGGGGCAGATTAGGGGTTAATAAATATAATATAGGGTCGGCGATGTTAGGGCAGCAGATTAGGGGTACATAGGGATAATGTAAGTAGCGGCGGTTTACGGAGCGGCAGATTAGGGGTTAATAATAATATGCAGGGGTCAGCGATAGCGGGGGCGGCAGATTAGGGGTTAATAAGTGTAAGGTTAGGGGTGTTTAGACTCGGGGTACATGTTAGAGTGTTAGGTGCAGACGTAGGAAGTGTTTCCCCATAGCAAACAATGGGGCTGCGTTAGGAGCTGAACGCGGCTTTTTTGCAGGTGTTAGGTTTTTTTTCAGCTCAAACAGCCCCATTGTTTTCTATGGGGGAATCGTGCACAAGCACGTTTTTGAGGCTGGCCGCGTCCGTAAGCAACTCTGGTATCGAGAGTTGCAGTGGCGTTAAATATGCTCTACGCTCCTTTTTTGGAGCCTAACGCAGCCATTCTGTGGACTCTCAATACCAGAGTTATTTTAAAGGTGCGGCCAGTAAAAAGCCAGCGTTAGCTACGCGGGTCGTTACCGACAAAACTCTAAATCTAGCCGTAAGGGATTAAATGTCAAATCCGGGATTCTAATTACAAGGAAACATACCATAACTTTATTAACTGAGTAAAACACACTGACACATAAATGTAAGGAAAACCATCAATAGCTGCATTTATTAAGGTCACAACCAATTCTTTAAGTATTAAATAACTGACTACATTTATTAAGGGACAGTTAAGTCAAAATAAAGCTATGATTCAGATAGGGCATGCAATTTTAAACAACTTTCCAGTTTACTTTTATCGTCAAATTTGCTTTGTTCTCTTGGTATTCTTTGTTAAAAGGTAAACCTAGGTATGCTCATAAACTGATTTTTAAGCTCGCTAAGGCCACCTCTTATCTTAGGGCATTTTGACAATTTTTTTTTACAGCTAGACAGCGCTAGTTCATGTGTGCCATATAGATAACATTGTGCTCACTCCAGTGGAGTTATTTATGAGTCAGCACTGATTGGCTAAAATGCAAGTCTGTCAAAAGCACTGAGAAAAGGGGGCAGTCTGCAGAGGGTTAGATACAAGGTGAGCACAGAGGTGAAAAGTGTATTAATATAACTGTGTTGGTTATGCAAAACTGGGGAATGGGTAATAAAGGGATAATGTATCTTCTTAAGCAATAAACATTTTCAAGTAGACTGTCCCTTAAAGTGGCGGCAATTGAGTCCCTAAAATTTACCTCAAGCAAAAGAGGTCATAGCCCAATTATTAAAGGGACAGTCTACTCCAGAATTGTTATTGTTTGAAAATATAGATAATCCTTTTATTACCCATTCCCCAGTTTTACATAACCAACACTGTTATATTAATGTACTTTTTACCTCTGTGATTACCTTGTATATAAGCCTCTGCAGACTGCCCCCTTATCTCAGTTTTTTTGACAGATTTGCCTTTTAGCCAATGCTATGTGTATGACACACATGAACTAGCGCTGTCTAGCTGTAAAAAACTGTCAAAATGAACTGAGATAAGAGACGGCTTAGAAATTTGTTACAAGCCTACCTAGGTTAAGCTTTCAGCAAAGAATACCAAGAGAACAAAATAAAGTTGATAGTAAAAGAAAATTGGAAAGTTGTTTAAAATTGCATGCCCTATCTAAATCATAAAAGTTTAATTTTGACTAGACTGTCCCTTTAAGCACTGCGACTGTGCGTTCCCGGACTTTCTGCCACTAGCAGTAATAAGGGCAATTATGGAGCTGCACCTGTCTGCCTACACATAGGAAGGAGCACCCTAGGTCCGCAACTAGGGTAGTTTGCTCCTCCCTTTAGCCAGAACAGTCAACACTGTAGATTTGCATAATCAACAAAAGCAAGATAACAAGACAATGCAATAGCACTTAGTCTGAATTTCAAATGAGTAGTAGATTTTTTTTCTGACAATTTTTAAAAGTTATGTCTTTTTCCACCCCCTCGTACCATGTGACAGCCATCAGCCATTCACAAATGCATACACGTACCATGTGACAACCATCAGCCATTCACAAATGCATACACGTACCATGTGACAGCCATCAGCCATTCACAAATGCATACACGTACCATGTGACAGCCATCAGCCATTCACAAATGCATACACGTACCATGTGACAGCCATCAGCCATTAACAAATGTATTCACACTTATTCTTGCACATGCTCAGTAGGAGCTGGTGACTCAAAAAGTTTAAATATAAAAAGACTGTGCACATTTTGTTAATGGAAAGTTGTTTAAAATTGCATGCTCTACCTGAATAATAAAAGTTTAATTTTGATTGAGTGTCCCTTTAAGCTACGAATGCAGCCATTTCCGGTCAAGACTTTAGGCTCACCAGAAACAAAGGTTAGGAAGCAGCAGTCGTAAGACCGTTGTTTCTTAACTTATCCGCCACCTCTGAGGTGGCGGACAACAATCGTCCCGATCAGTTACGCTCGGGATGATTGACACCCACTGCTAGTGGCCGGTTGGCCGCGAATGTGCAGGGGGCGGCATTGCACAAGTATTTCACCAGAAATGCTTGTGCAATGTTAAATGCCGACAGCGCATGCTGTCGGCCTTTAGCGATGTCCGTCCGACATTTAATAAATCGACCCCCTTTGAATCCTCCCAAGGTAGTTAATTGGGCAGGACCAAGACCTCCCGCTGCTAAAGTGTTGAACAAATTACTCCAACCCTTGACCCTTTGATGACAGGGTTAATTCCGATGTAAACAAATTGAAATCCTGCGATTGCGAGATTTTAATGATGGGATCGGGTCAGGGGGTGTCCCTATGACTCTAGGCACACCCCCCAGACCGCGATCCCATTCTGGAAACGCCATTGGCTTCAGGACAGCCAAATGGCTAGGACGTTCCATGCTAAAGCCCAGCGCAGTTAGGACGGCATGGAACGTCCTAACAGCGAGATTCGCACAATCAACAAATGCATGGTAACAAGACAATGCAATAGCAAAGTGTAAATATAAAAAGACTGTGCACATTTTGTTAATGGAAGGAAATTGGAAAGTTCTTTAAAATTGCTGCTCTATCTGAATCATGAAAGTCTAATTTTGACTTAATTGTCCCTTTAAAGGGCCCAGAAACTAATGGCCACTCAAACCAGGTAGCAACAAGGGGAGACCAAAAATTTAAATTGCACTTTCTTACAAAGGATAGCTTGATTAACCCTACCCTAGCTGTGCCTACTGCAGCAATCCTAAGGAAGCCATAGCCAGTACATTAAATAGGGTCCGAAGGGCCACAGCAACTTGTCTTGCACAGGAAGCGAAGAGGACTAGGAGCTTCCTGCAGCCCCTTATAAATGAGCAGGTAAGTCTCACCCTTCCATCTGCAACACTCCATACACACACAGACCATTTCACTGCATCCCTATTAATCATTTAAATGCCCATGAATGACTCTCCACTAACATTCTACTTATTTAGTTTGTTCTTTTGGATACCTTTGTTGAAAAGAATATGCACATATTCTCAGCTGCAGCAATTCCCCACTGGTGATTGGTGACTACACGTATTTGTCTTTTGCTCTTCAGATGTGTTCAGCTAGCTCCCATTAGTGCATTGCTATACAGGACATGACTTTAACTATGTGTTTAATCCCTTTGTATGGTTTAAACACACAGTTATATGCAAGCAACAGCGCAATAATAAATGTTCTATCATATTAGAGGCTATTCTTTTTTCACTGTAATGCAGGTTAAATCATTAAGCTACTCATCACCTCCCTTACTCTCAAGCACATAACTGGCATAAGACGAATACCCTTACAGCAAGTACCGAAATAAGGAAGCAAGGGTTAAAGTTTTATTTTTTTTATTTTTTTCTAGCTTTATTAAAACAGTATTACAAGTGTACGATAAAAAAATAACGTATGAAGCCGAGAGTCATGTGTTGTCATTATTAGCATACAAAGACTGAATTGAGACAAAGCATAACAGTAGTACACAACAATGGAATTATAAAGAAAGGGATCATCTTGTGGACCTACATCTTGGACCCTGTTCTTCATAAGGTCCATAAGCCTGTGTTATTTTGATCCCGTTAAAAGCTTGTCATTTTAACAAAAGAGTATTTACTGTAAAGAGTTATCAAGGTGAGAAGAAGGAAAGTAGAATTGTAGTAGAATTCTGTGTGTCGTTAATAAGAAGAGCTAAGTGGGGGGGGGGGGGCAAGAGTGAAACAAATTATGGGGAAGGGTGAGTGAGAGGGGAACTGTAGTATAGGTATGAGTTCTGCTACAGGGGGTGTTATTGTGCCCAGCATCATCTCGCAGTAGTGGTATAGTTTAAGGGATAAAAGGTCAGTTACTTGGTATTGCCAGTCTCTTATGGTTGGTGCTTCTTGGTATTTACAATTTTTAGGGATTCGTTTTTTAGCTCCGGTGAGCATTAACAACAGTAGAGCTAGTTTAGCGGCGTCAGTGATTTTGGGTATGGTGAGGAACAGGATTTGTATAGGTTGGGATTGATGTGTCCTGTGGGATTAGTAGGATTTTATATATCAGGGTCATAAGGCATCTTGGAGATGTAGACATGGTGCATAGTTGTTTGAATTGGGTAAGGTCTCTGATAAAGTTATGTTTATGGTGTGTTATATAGTAGAGGAGTTGGTTATACCAAAGCCATGAAGAGAAATACTTCTCATGGTTATCTTGCATTTGTTGTTGAGAGCAATGTTTGCAGTATTGCATAATATAGTGTGCCCATCCTTAAACTATAGGGTCTTCTCATGCGTGATCCTAGCCAACTATATGGGAGATCAAGGTTCTCAGTATGTTAGCAGGGGTGATGTTCTGGAGGAGATGAGAAGGCTAGAATCCAGGATCCTACCCCAAGCGGAGAAGACCTCCATGGTATAGGATAATGAGAGGGACAAGAAACCGTAGACATTTGTCCTTGGTACAAGATAAGAAAGAAATGTGGTGAGACCATATTTATGCTAGCAGGTGCATAGTTACTGTTAGCAACGAGATACAAATGTTATTCCCCAAGAACAGATGTCAGCAGACTAAGTTTGAGAAAAAACAACAGTTCAGTTTTAGCTCAGAATCGCTAAATAGATACAAAATGGAGAAGTACAGACAAGTTGGAGGCAGGTTGGTTATATACCTCTAACAGATTGATTGATGGAGGGGGAAGGTTCAAGGGTATCCATGCGAGTGTACTTACATTTTTTTGCCAAATATTTGGCCATCAAGTCAAACCCACGGTTTGTGTTCGGTATTCTGTGACCACTCCACTAGGCAACAGTATGGCTGTCCGGTATGAAACTATATTTGGTAAGCCTAACCCTCCTTTGCAAGGGATAAAATTATAAACCACTCAGCGTCTGTATAACAGGACACCGTTCTCTTGGTATTTTTGCTTTATTTAAAAAAGCTGGAATGTAAACTTAGGAGCCAGCCCATTTTTTATTCAGCAACCTGGGTACGTCTTGGAGCTAAACCAGTTTTCAAAGACTACACCTTCTCAGGGAGTCAGCAGTGGATTATGACACAAATTAGTCTTCAAAGGCACAATACACACCATCACCAGCTCTCTGAACTTGAATAATGGTCACGGCATATGTGCGTATGCCACTGAAAAACATTAATAACTTTTTACTAGTAAATATTGCAAATCTCGATGCTCTGTCTGTGAATGCAGGCCGCACGCACCCTCGATATGTAAATTAAATTTACTAAACAGTTTCTTCAAATTAAAGAGAACTGTTTTATTTCACCTTAAATAGAACAGCGCAAAGAGAAGAATGAAGGCGGAGCCTGCAAGTGAATGTGACAACAATACAGATAAAACATGTGTAAAAAAAGCCATATAGTCCGTTGTTAAAATAAAAATGATACATACTGTGTATGTGTATATATATATATATATATATATATATATATATATATATTTATATATATATATTTTTAAAAAGAAATCCAATTGTCGCACTCTCTAGATTTTAAACACAGCAACCTTTATTCTAGAATAAAGGTTGCTGTGTTTAAAATCCAGAGAGTGCGATAATTGGATTTATTTTGTGTATAGCTTCTGCACCGTGGTACTATAACTTATGTTTAAATCTCTTTATTATAGGTATAACAAGTATAACAAGTATTAGCACATCTTTGGAACAGCCAGTTTGTAATTGGTTTAACAATCAGAACTTCGTGCTTGAGATAGTCATGCAATAATAAACAGGGTCCGTATAGTTTACTTTTGGCAACAGTTGTATCTTGTAGCTCTAACATAGACTATAATAGTGTTCAATGGCTACATGCCAGTTAGTCTCTATATCGGGTTAGACCCTGTTTTCCATTAGAGTCCGGGTGGTTCCAGAATGTGAAATCTCTTAAGTCCCATTTTTCATAAAGGTATAACAATAAGGTGTAGAAGTGGTACTATAACTTAAAGGGACACTGAACCCACATTTTTTTTCTTTCGTGATTCAGATAGAGCATGCAATTTTAAGCAACTTTCTAATTTACTCCTATTATCAATTTCTCTTTGTTCTCTTGCTATCTTTATTTGAAAAAGAAGGCATCTAAGCTTTTTTTATGGGTTCAGAACTGTGGACAGCACTTTTTTATTGGTTGATGAATTTATCCACCAATCAGCAAGAACAACCCAGGTTGTTCACCAAAAATGGGCAGGCAACTAAACTTACATTTCAAATAAAGATACCAAGAGAATGAAGAAAATTTGATAATAGGAGTAAAATAGAAAGTTGCTTAAAATTTCATGCTCTATCTGAATCACAAATGAAAACATTTGGGTTCAGTGTCCCTTTAAGGCAAGTGGGAGTGCGCTACCGACCAAACTATCTATCTATCTATCTATCTATCTATCTATCTATCTATATATATATAGACGCTTTCAAGATGTGACTATGTATAGTACCAAATACGAGTGTTGAAATTTGTTCCCAAATTTAACTGCACATGTGCGCATGTCTGTGGCTGCATGAAAGCACTAGATCAATTTCCTTGTCGAGATTTGCTACCTTCTTTATGCACATTACATAATCGCTTTCCACGTTTTCCTTTTTCACATATGTGGAATGCAATTATGTAATTCTGAGCATGCGCATGTCGAGGTAGCAAATCTTGACAAGGTAGCTCTTTTTGATAGAACACCGGCACTATAGTCGCTGCTTGAAAACAGAACTCAAGATTAATCCATAGAGAGAAGCAAAGACGATTACTTTCAAAGGGGACAATTTATGAAAGTGCGAGCGGACATGATACGATGTAGCGTATCATGTCCGCCGTACATCGATAAATGCCGACAGCATACGCTGTCGGCATTTATCATTGCACAAGCAGTTCTTGTGAACTGCTTGTGCAATGCCGCCCCCTGCAGATTCACAGCCAATCGGCCGCTAGCAGGGGGTGTCAATAAGCCCAATCATATAGGATCGGGCAGATTGATGTCCGCAGCCTCAGAGCAGGCGGACAAGTTATGGAGTAGCGGTCTAAAGACAACTGCTGTTTCCGGCGAGCTTGAAGGCTCGTGCGGAAACAGTGGCAGAGCTTGATAATTCAGCCCCAAAGTATCCCCCGATAGTCCTGGTACTAGAACCTCTAAAGAACCTGTAAGAAACACTAAAGAGCCCCAAATGGTGCAATACATTACAATTGTTATTATTATCGGTTATTTGTAGAGAGCCAACAGATTCAGCAGCGCTAACAATAAATAGATTACAATACGATGCATTACAATACAATACATTACAATACAAACAACTGCCCTAGTGGGTAATTGCTCACCAGATAGATGTACCCATGCACATTTTAGTTTTGACATTTGTATCCCTTTAAGGGTTCCTGCTAAGTTCCATGTTTAGTTTTTATTGCTGGCGGACAGTTCTCTAGAAAGAGATTTGTACCTGGCGCCTCTTCACATCCGCAAGTTACCTGTGACTGTTCTGCTTCTGTCTTGTAGATGTTCACCTCTCAGTGCATACAACACGCTCTCAGTACATACAACACGCTCTCAGTGCATACAACACACTCTCAATACATACAACACGCTCTCAGTGCATACAACACACTCTCAATACATACAACACGCTCTCAGTGCATACAACACGCTCTCAGTGCATACATACAATACGCTCTCAGTGCATACAACACACTCTCAATACATACAACACGCTCTCAGTGCATACAACACGCTCTCAGTGCATACATACAATACGCTCTCAGTACATACATAAAACATGCTCTCAGTGCATACAACACACTCTCAGTGCATACAACACGCTCTCAGTGCATACATACAACACGCTCTCAGTGCATACATACAACACGCTCTCAGTGCATTCAACACGCTCTCAGTGCATACATACAACACGCTCTCAGTGCATACATACAACACGCTCTCAGTGCATACATACAACACGCTCTCAGTGCATACATACAACACGCTCTCAGTGCATACATACAACACGCTCTCAGTGCATACATACAACACGCTCTCAGTGCATACAACTCGCTCTCAATATATACAACACACTCTCAGTGCATACAACAGGCTTCCCTGTGAAGGATACTGACATCGCAAAAACACGCTCAAAACTTTACAGAACAAAGTCATTAAAACATAAAAAAAAACGCCCTCATTAAAATAATCTATACTATGTTATACACTAAAGAAGAAAATAATAATAATAATAATAATAAAGAAAATGTCAGCTTCAAATAGTGAGACACAACCATAAGATGAGGGATACACAGGGGCAACAGAACCCTGATATTTGTGTAAGTGAAAAATCCCAACCATAGCCAGCATCATTATATCCAGCAACAATGTCCAGGCATAAGAATATTTTATACTTACAATTACATTAACTGCGTTTCAAGCAAAGGTTGTGATTG
This sequence comes from Bombina bombina, assembly GCF_027579735.1. NCBI lineage: Eukaryota > Metazoa > Chordata > Amphibia > Anura > Bombinatoridae > Bombina > Bombina bombina. Next base: position 34,936,308 of record NC_069500.1, on the reverse strand, counting down.
TTTTAACCATTTATGTTCTTGTTCCAGATGAGAGACTTCATAAGTAACGGTAAACCTCATACTCACAACGCTGGGGCACAGAGTCATAGATTTGCCAGGTCAAAGATCAAAGTTTCAAAACACAGTAGATTCCAGACACCAAATATCTTAAAAGACCTTTGTTTTCTGTTATATGGGTCCAAAGAAAGTACAACGTTTCAGGCCTATTGCAGGCCTGGACTAAGGGCCTATTGCAGGTCTGAAATGTACTTGTAATTTCTTTGGACCGAAATAAGAGAAAAATAAAAGGTCCAAAGAAAGATTAAGATATTTGGTGGCTGGAATCTACTTTGTTTTGAAACTCCATATGAGAGACGTCATTTATTGAAAACATAATACACCTATAGATGGCAGGAATGTCCACTGCCGAATCTGTAGAAAATATTGAAGAAGTGATTCTCAATAAATTTTGAACACGTTGATCTCATCTTCTCAAAAAGGCTTCTTGGCAAGCTTACAATTATGTATGAATCTAGCCCAGTGCTGTGTATACTGTTCCTGTGAGTAGGCTTGCCAGATGTCCTCCATAAAAATACTGGACAACCTATCAGTGCCTGGGCACAATGGTAGATGAGAGTCACACAATGCCCCCAAAAGCTCTACCTTAGCCCTCGCTCTTGATCATGTTGTGTACATTTTTCACAACTGAGCAATTATTTTACCCGTTGGCTGGCAGTAACATACAAATTAATAATTTTAACGTTTGGGCTGCCAGTGAAATACATAAAGAAGAAGTGATTTGACCCCTTAAGTGCCCCTCACTGTTAATTTATGTTCCATATTTGTAATGCATTAAAGCATGGGAGGCACTGTACGTTTAACACTCAGGGATCTTAATGGATAACCTGCTAAAATACTGAACTTGTCTGGTTGAATACTGTACAGAGGGCAATACTGTGTATACCGTTCTTGTGAAGCTGGCAGTGCTGTGTATACTGTCCCTGTGAGGCTGGTAGTACTGTGTATACTGTTTCTGTAAGTCTGGTAGTACTGTGTATACTGTTTCTGTGAGGCTGGCAGCTCTGTGTATACTGTTCCTGTGAGGCTGGTAGTACTGTGTATACTGTTTCTGTAAGTCTGGCAGTAATGTGTATACTGTATCTGTGAGCGCGGCTGGCAGCTCTGTGTATACTGTTCCTGTGACTCTGGCAGTGTTTTGTATACTGTTTCTGTAAGTCTGGCAGTACTGTGTATACTGTTTCTGTGAGTCTGGCAGTGCTGTGTATACTGTTCCTGTGAGGCAGTATTGTGTATACTGTTTCTGTAAGTCTGGCAGTACTGTGTATACTGTTTCTATGAGTCTGGCAGTGCTGTGTATACTGTTTCTGTGAGTCTGGCAGTACTGTATACACTGTTCCTGTGAGTGTTGCAGTGCTGTGTATACTGCTTCTGTGAGTCTGGCAGTGCTGTGTATACTGTTCCTGTGAGTCTGGCAGTGCTGTGTATACTGCTTCTGTGAGTCTGGCAGTGCTGTGTATACTGTTCCTGTGAGTCTGGCAGTGCTGTGTATACTGTTCCTGTGAGTGTTGCAGTGCTGTGTATACTGTTCCTGTGAGTCTGGCAGTGCTGTGTATACTGCTTCTGTGAGTCTGGCAGTGCTGTGTATACTGTTTCTGTGAGTCTGGCAGTGCTGTGTATACTGTTCCTGTGAGTGTTGAAGTGCTGTGTATACTGATTCTGCGAGGCTGGCAGGACTGTGTATACTGTTCCTGTGAGTCTGGCAGTGCTGTGTATACTGTTCCTGTGAGTCTGGCAGTTCTGAATATACTGTTTCTGTGAGTCTGGCAGCGCTGTGTATACTGTTCCTGTGAGTCTGGCAGTGCTGTGTATACTGTTCCTGTGAGTGTTGCAGTGCTGTGTATACTGTTCCTGTGAGTGTTGCAGTGCTGTGTATACTGTTCCTGTGAGTGTTGCAGTGCTGTGTATACTGCTTCTGTGAGTCTGGCAGTGCTGTGTATACTGTTCCTGTGAGTCTGGCAGTGCTGTGTATACTGTTCCTGTGAGTCTGGCAGTGCTGTGTATACTGTTCCTGTGAGTCTGGCAGTGCTGTGTATACTGATTCTGCGAGGCTGGCAGGACTGTGTATAGTGTTCGAGTGAAGCTGACTATATTTAGATTTTAAGGGATACTGGTAGTGCTATTTATAGTTTTTAGGGAAGGCTGGTTGTATATAGTGCCCGAAGTAGACTGAAAATGCTGTTTATAGTGTTTAGGGAAAGGCTGCAGTGCTGTGCATAGTCTTGAAGAGAAGGCTGACTGTATGAGACTGACAGTGCTTTATATAGCATTCAAAAAAGTCTGGTAGTACTTTGTATAGTTTTCATGGGAGGCTAGTACTGCTGTGTATAGTATTCATGAGAGGCTAGTATTGCTTTATATAGTATTCATGAGAGGCTATTACTGCTGTGTATAGTGTTTATATGAGACTGGTACTGCTTTGTATAGTATTCATGAGAGGCTAGTACTGCTGTGTATAGTATTCATGAGAGGCTAGTACTGCTTTATATAGCATTCAAAAAAGTCTGATAGTACTTTGTATAGTATTCATGAGAGGCTAGTACTGCTGTGTATAGTGTTTATGGGAGACTGGTACGGCTGTGTATAGTGTTTATGGGAGGCTGGTACTGCTGTGTATAGTGTTTATGGGAGGCTGGTACTGCTGTGTATAGTGTTTATATGAGGCTAGTACTGCTGTGTAAAGTGTTTATGGGAGGCTGGTACTGCTGTGTATAGTGTTTATATGAGGCAGGTACTGCTGTGTATAGTGTTTATATGAGGCTGGTACTGCTGTGTATAGTGTTTATGGGAGGCTGGTACTGCTGTGTATAGTGTTTATATGAGGCTAGTACTGCTGTGTATAGTGTTTATATGAGGCTGGTACTGTTGTGTATAGTGTTTATATGAGGTTGGTACTGCTGTGTATAGTGTTTATGGGAGAATAGTACTGCTGTGTATAGTGTTTATATGAGGCTTGTACTACTGTGTATAGTGTTTATATGAGGCTAGTACTGCTGTGTATAGTGTTTATATGAGGCTGGTACTGCTGTCTATAGTGTTTACATGAGGCTGGTACTGCTGTGTATAGTGTTTATATGAGGCTAGTACGGCTGTGTATAGTGTTTATATGAGGCTGGTACTGCTGTGTATAGTGTTTATATGAGGCTGGTACTGCTGTTTATAGTGTTTATATGAGGCTAGTACTGCTGTGTATAGTGTTTATATGAGGCTAGTACTGCTGTGTATAGTATTCATGAGAGGCTAGTACTGCTTTATATAGCATTCAAAAAAGTGTTTACATGAGGCTGGTACTGCTGTGTATAGTGTTTATATGAGGCTAGTACGGCTGTGTATAGTGTTTATATGAGGCTGGTACTGCTGTGTATAGTGTTTATATGAGGCTGGTACTGCTGTGTATAGTGTTTATATGAGGCTAGTACTGCTGTGTATAGTGTTTATATGAGGCTAGTACTGCTGTTCATAGTGTTTTTATGAGGCTAGTACTGCTGTGTATAGTGTTTATATGAGGCTGGTACTGCTGTGTATAGTGTTTATGAGAGGCTAGTACTGTAGTGTATAGTGTTTATATGAGGCTAGTACTGCTGTGTAAAGTGTTTATGGGAGGCTGGTACTGCTGTGTATAGTGTTTATATGAGGCTGGTACGGCTGTGTATAGTGTTTATGGGAGGCTAGTACTGCTGTGTATAGTGTTTATATGAGGCTGGTACTGCTGTGTATAGTGTTTATGAGAGGCTGGTACTGCTATGTATAGTGTTTATATGAGGCTAGTACTGCTGTGTATAGTGTTTATGGGAGAATAGTACTGCTGTGTATAGTGTTTATATGAGGCTTGTACTACTGTGTATAGTGTTTATATGAGGCTAGTACTGCTGTGTATAGTGTTTATATGAGGCTGGTACTGCTGTCTACAGTGTTTACATGAGGCTGGTACTGCTGTGTATAGTGTTTATATGAGGCTAGTGCGGCTGTGTATAGTGTTTATATGAGGCTGGTACTGCTGTTTATAGTGTTTATATGAGGCTAGTACTGCTGTGTATAGTGTTTATATGAGGCTAGTACTGCTGTGTATAGTGTTTATATGAGGCTAGTACTGCTGTGTATAGTGTTTATATGAGGCTGGTACTGCTGTGTATAGTGTTTATATGAGGCTGGTACTGCTGTGTATAGTGTTTATATGAGGCTAGTACGGCTGTGTATAGTGTTTATATGAGGCTGGTACTGCTGTGTATAGTGTTTATATGAGGCTGGTACTGCTGTGTATAGTGTTTATATGAGGCTAGTAATGCTGTGTATAGTGTTTATATGAGGCTAGTACTGCTGTTTATAGTGTTTATATGAGGCTGGTACTGCTGTGTATAGTGTTTATATGAGGCTAGTACTGCTCCGTATAGTGTTTATGAGAGGCTAGTACAGCTGTGTATAGTATTCATGAGAGGCTAGTACTGCTGTGTATAGTATTCATGAGAGGCTAGTACTGCTTTATATAGCATTCAAAAAAGTGTTTACATGAGGCTGGTACTGCTGTGTATAGTGTTTATATGAGGCTAGTACGGCTGTGTATAGTGTTTATATGAGGCTGGTACTGCTGTGTATAGTGTTTATATGAGGCTGGTACTGCTGTGTATAGTGTTTATATGAGGCTAGTACTGCTGTGTATAGTGTTTATATGAGGCTAGTACTGCTGTTCATAGTGTTTTTATGAGGCTAGTACTGCTGTGTATAGTGTTTATATGAGGCTGGTACTGCTGTGTATAGTGTTTATGAGAGGCTAGTACTGTAGTGTATAGTGTTTATATGAGGCTAGTACTGCTGTGTAAAGTGTTTATGGGAGGCTGGTACTGCTGTGTATAGTGTTTATATGAGGCTGGTATGGCTGTGTATAGTGTTTATGGGAGGCTAGTACTGCTGTGTATAGTGTTTATATGAGGCTGGTACTGCTGTGTATAGTGTTTATGAGAGGCTGGTACTGCTATGTATAGTGTTTATATGAGGCTAGTACTGCTGTGTATAGTGTTTATATGTAGCTGGTACTGCTGTGGATAGTGTTTATGGGAGGCTGGTACTGCTATGTATAGTGTTTATATGAGGCTGGTATGGCTGTGTATAGTGTTTATGGGAGGCTGGTACTGCTATGTATATTGTTTATATGAGGCTGGTACCACTGTGTATAGTGTTTATGAGAGGCTGGTACTGCTGTGTATAGTGTTTATATGAGGCTAGTACTGCTGTGTACAGTGTTTATGGGAGGCTAGTACTGCTGTGTATAGTGTTTATGGGAGGCTGGTACTGCTGTGTATAGTGTTTATATGAGGCTGGTACTGCTGTGTATAGTGTTTATATGAGGCTAGTACTGCTGAGTATAGTGTTTATATTAGGCTAGTACTGCTGTGTAAAGTGTTTATATGAGGCTAGTACTGCTGTGTATACTGTTTATATGAGGCTAATACTGCTATATATAGTGTTTATATGAGGCTGGTACTGCTGTGTATAGTGTTTATATGAGGCTAGTACTGCTGTGAATAGTGTTTATGGGAGGCTGGTACTGCTATGTATAGTGTTTATATGAGGCTGGTACTGCTGTGTATAGTGTTTATACGTGGCTAGTACTGCTGTGTATAGTGTTTATGGGAGGCTGGTACTGCTGTGTATAGTGTTTATATGAGGCTGGTACTGCTGTGTATAGTGTTTATGGGAGGCTGGTACTGCTGTATATAGTGTTTATATGAGGCTAGTACTGCTGTGTATAGTGTTTATGATAGGCTGGTACTGCTGTGTATAGTGTTTATATGAGGCTGGTACTGCTGTGTATAGTGTTTATATGAGGCTGGTACTGCTGTGTATAGTGTTTATGGGAGGCTTTTACTGCTGTGTATAGTGTTTCTATGAGGCTAGTACTGCTGTGTATAGTGTTTACATGAAACTAGTACTGCTGTGTATAGTGTTTATATGAGGCTAGTACTACTGTGTATAGTGTTAATGGGAGGCTGGTACTGCGATGTATAGTGTTTATATGAGGCTGGTACGGCTGTGTATAGTGTCTATATGAGGCTAGTACTGCTGTGAATAGTATTTATGGGAGGCTGGTACTGCTATGTATAGTGTTTATATGAGGCTGGTACTGCTGTGTATAGTGTTTATATGAGGCTAGTACTTCTGTGTATAGTGTTTATATGAGGCTAGTACTACTGTGTATAGTGTTTATGGGAGGCTGGTACTGCTATGTATAGTGTTTATATGAGGCTGGTACTGCTGTGTATAGTGTTTATATGAGGCTAGTACTTCTGTGTATAGTGTTTATATGAGGCTAGTACTACTGTGTATAGTGTTTATGGGAGGCTGGTACTGCTATGTATAGTGTTTATATGAGGCTGGTACTGCTGTGTATAGTGTTTATATGAGGCTAGTACTTCTGTGTATATTGTTTATATGAGGCTAGTACTACTGTCTATAGTGTTTATGGGAGGCTGGTACTGCTATGTATAGTGTTTATATGAGGCTGGTACTACTGTGTATAGTGTTTATATGAGGCCAGTACTGCTGTGAATAGTGTTTATATGAGGCTAGTACTGCTGTGTATAGTGTTTATGGGACGCTAGTCCTGCTATGTATAGCCTTTATATGAGGCTGGTACTGCTGTGTATAGTGTTTATATGAGGCTGGTACTGCTGTGTATAGTGTTTATATGAGGCTAGTACGGCTGTGTAGAGTGTTTATATGAGGCTGGTACTGCTGTGTATAGTGTTTATATGAGGCTAGTACTGCTGTGTATAGTGTTTATATGAGGCTGGTATGGCTGTTTATAGTGTTTATATGAGGCTGGTACTGCTGTGTATAGTGTTTATATGAGGCTAGTACTGCTGTGTATAGTGTTTATGAGAGGCTAGTACTGCTGTGTATAGTGTTTATATGAGGCTTGTACGGCTGTGTATAGTGTTTATATGAGGCTAGTACTGCTGTGTATAGTGTTTATATGAGGCAAGTACTGCTCCGTATAGTGTTTATGAGAGACTAGTACTGCTGTGTATAGTGTTTATATTAGGCTAGTACTGCTGTATATAGTGTTTATGGGAAACTAGTACTGCTGTGTATAGTGTTTATGGGAAACTAGTACTGCTGTGTATAGTGTTTATATGAGGGTAGTACTGCTGTGTATAGTGTTTATACGAAGCTGGTACTGCTGTGTATAGTGTTTATATGAGGCTGGTACTGCTGTGTATAGTGTTTATATGAGGCTAGCACTGCTGTGTATAGTGTTTATATGAGGCTGGTACTGCTGTGTATAGTGTTTATATGAGGCTGGAACTGCTGTGTATAGTGTTTATGAGAGGCTGGTACTGCTGTTTATAGTGTTTATATGAGGCTAGTACTGCTGTGTATAGTGTTTATATGAGGCTGGTACTGCTGTGTATAGTGTTTATGGGAGGCTGGTACTGCTGTGTATAGTGTTTATATGAGGCTAGTACTGCTGTGTATAGTGTTTATGGGAGGCTGGTACTGCTGTGTATAGTGTTTATATGAGGCTAGTACTGCTGTGTGTAGTGTTTATATGAGGCTGGTACTGCTGCGTATAGTGTTTATATGAGGCTGGTACTGCTGCGTATAGTGTTTTATATGAGGCTGGTACTGTTGTGTATAGTTTTTATATGAGGCTGGTACTGCTGTGCATAGTGTTTATATGAGGCTAGTACTGCTGTTTATAGTGTTTATATGAGGCTGGTACTGCTCTGCATAGTGTTTATGGGATTCTAGTACTGCTCTGTATAGTGTTTATGGGAGGCTAGTACTGCTGTGTATAGTGTTTATATGAGGCTAGTACTGCTGTGATTAGTGTTTATATAAGGCTGGTACAGCTGTGTATAGTGTTTATGGGAGGCTGGTACTGCTGTGTATAGTGTTTATGGGTGGCTAGTACTGCGGTGTATAGTGTTTATATGAGGCTAGTACTGCTGTGTATAGTGTTTATATGAAGCTGGTACTGCTGTGTATAGTGTTTATATGTGGCTATTACTGGTGTGTATAGTGTTTTTATGAGGCTGGTACTGCTGTGTATAGTGTTTATAGGAGGCTAGTACTGCTGTGCATAGTGTTTATATGAGGCTGGTACTGCTGTGTATAGTGTTTATGAAAGGCTAGTACTACTGTGTATAGTGTTTATATGAAGCTGGTTCTACTGTGTATAGTGTTTATATGAGGCTTGTACAGCTGTGTATAGTGTTTATATGAGGCTAGTACTGCTGTGTATAGTGTTTATGAGAGGCTAGTACTGCTGTGTATAGTGTTTATATGAGGGTGGTACTGCTGTGTATAGTGTTTATATGAGGCTAGTACTGCTGTGTATACTGTTTATATGAGGCTAGTACTGCTGTTTATAGTGTTTATATGAGGCTAGTACTGCTGTGTATAGTGTTTATATGAGGCTGATACTGCTGTGTATAGTGTTTATGAGAGGCTAGTACTGTTGTGTATAGTGTTTATATGAGGCTGGTACTGCTGTGTATAGTGTTTATATGAGGCTAGTACTGCTGTGTAAAGTGTTTATTGGAGGCTGGTACTGCTGTGTATAGTGTTTATATGAGGCTGGTACGGCTGTGTATAGTGTTTATGGGAGGCTAGTACTGCTGTGTACAGTGTTTATATGAGGCTGGTACTGCTGTGTATAGTGTTTATGAGAGGCTGGTACTGCTATGTATAGTGTTTATATGAGGCTAGTACTGCTGTGTATAGTGTTAATATGTGGCTGGTACTGCTGTGGATAGTGTTTATGGGAGGCTGGTACTGCTATGTATAGTGTTTATATGAGGCTGGTACTGCTGTGTATAGTGTTTATGGAGGCTGGTACTGCTATGTATAGTGTTTATATGAGGCTAGTACTGCTCTGCATAGTGTTTATGGGATTCTAGTACTGCTCTGTATAGTGTTTATGGGAGGCTAGTACTGCTGTGTATAGTGTTTATATGAGGCTAGTACTGCTGTGTATAGTGTTTATATGAGGCTTGTACGGCTGTGTATAGTGTTTATATGAGGCTAGTACTGCTGTGTATAGTGTTTATATGAGGCTAGTACTGCTCTGCATAGTGTTTATGGGATTCTAGTACTGCTCTGTATAGTGTTTATGGGAGGCTAGTACTGCTGTGTATAGTGTTTATATGAGGCTAGTACTGCTGTGATTAGTGTTTATATAAGGCTGGTACAGCTGTGTATAGTGTTTATGGGAGGCTGGTACTGCTGTGTATAGTGTTTATGGGTGGCTAGTACTGCGGTGTATAGTGTTTATATGAGGCTAGTACTGCTGTGTATAGTGTTTATATGAGGCTGGTACTGCTGTGTATAGTGTTTATATGTGGCTATTACTGGTGTGTATAGTGTTTTTATGAGGCTGGTACTGCTGTGTATAGTGTTTATAGGAGGCTAGTACTGCTGTGCATAGTGTTTATATGAGGCTGGTACTGCTGTGTATAGTGTTTATGAAAGGCTAGTACTACTGTGTATAGTGTTTATATGAGGCTGGTACTACTGTGTATAGTGTTTATATGAGGCTTGTACAGCTGTGTATAGTGTTTATATGAGGCTAGTACTGCTGTGTATAGTGTTTATGAGAGGCTAGTACTGCTGTGTATAGTGTTTATATGAGGGTGGTACTGCTGTGTATAGTGTTTATATGAGGCTAGTACTGCTGTGTATACTGTTTATATGAGGCTAGTACTGCTGTTTATAGTGTTTATATGAGGCTAGTACTGCTGTGTATAGTGTTTATATGAGGCTGGTACTGCTGTGTATAGTGTTTATGAGAGGCTAGTACTGTTGTGTATAGTGTTTATATGAGGCTGGTACTGCTGTGTATAGTGTTTATATGAGGCTAGTACTGCTGTGTAAAGTGTTTATTGGAGGCTGGTACTGCTGTGTATAGTGTTTATATGAGGCTGGTACGGCTGTGTATAGTATTTATGGGAGGCTAGTACTGCTGTGTACAGTGTTTATATGAGGCTGGTACTGCTGTGTATAGTGTTTATGAGAGGCTGGTACTGCTATGTATAGTGTTTATATGAGGCTAGTACTACTGTGTATAGTGTTAATATGTGGCTGGTACTGCTGTGGATAGTGTTTATGGGAGGCTGGTACTGCTATGTATAGTGTTTATATGAGGCTGGTACTGCTGTGTATAGTGTTTATATGAGGCTAGTACTGCTGTGTATAGTGTTTATTATGAGGCTGGGACTGCTGTGTATAGTGTTTATATGAGGCTGGTACTGCTGTGTATAGTGTTTATATAAGGCTAGTACTGTTGTGTATAGTGTTTATATGAGGCTGGTACTTCTGTGTATAGTATTTATGGGAGGCTGGTACTGCTGTGTATAGTGTTTATATGAGGCTGGTACTGCTGTGTATAGTGTTTATATGAGGCTAGTACTGCTGTGTATAGTGTTTATATGAGGCTAGTAGTGCTGTGTATAGTGTTTATATGAGGCTAGTACTGCTGTGTATAGTTTTTATATGAGGCTAGTACTGCTGTGTATAGTGTTTATATGAGGCTAGTACTGCTGTGTATAGTGTTTATGGGAGGCTAGTACTGCTGTGTATAGTGTTTATATGAGGCTGGTACTTCTGTGTATAGTATTTATGGGAGGCTGGTACTGAGGGGCGGAACTACCATTGGTGCAGCAGGTGCAGTGGCACCAGGGCCCAAGTGTTGGGGGCACATAGCAGCCACTATATATAGGCTGTGCAGAATGTTTACAATCCTAATGCAGGTTAGTGCTCCATCTTATCTATCAAAAGTCTATAGTGATCATGGGAAGCTGGTATTACTGTGTATAGTGATCATGGGAAGCTGGTATTATTGTGTATAGTGGTCATGGGAAGCTGGTATTACTGTGTATAGTTATCATGGGAAGCTGGTATTATTGTGTATAGTGGTCATGGGAAGCTGGTATTATTGTGTATAGTGGTCATGGGAAGCTGGTATTATTGTGTATAGTGATCATGGGAAGCTGGTATTACTGTGTATAGTGGTCATGGGAAGCTGGTATTATTGTGTATAGTGATCATGGGAAGCTGGTATTATTGTGTATAGTGATCATTGGAAGCTGGTATTATTGTGTATAGTGTTTATGGGAAGCTGGTATTACTGTGTATAGTGTTTATGGGAAGCTGGTATTACTGTGTATATAGTGATCATGGGAAGCTGGTATTACTGTGTATAGTGGTCATGGGAAGCTGGTATTATTGTGTATAGTGATCATGGGAAGCTGGTATTACTGTGTATAGTGTTTATGGGAAGCTGGTATTACTGTGTATAGTGATCATGGGAAGCTGGTATTACTGTGTATATTGATCATTGGAAGCTGGTATTATTGTGTATAGTGTTTATGGGAAGCTGGTATTACTGTATATAGTGTTTATGGGAAGCTGGTATTACTGTGTATAGTGATCATTGGAAGCTGGTATTATTGTGTATAGTGTTTATGGGAAGCTGGTATTACTGTGTATAGTGTTTATGGGAAGCTGGTATTACTGTGTATAGTGATCAAGGGAAGCTGGTATTACTATGTATAGTGTTTATGGGAAGCTGGTATTACTGTGTATAGTGATCATGGGAAGCTGGTATTACTGTGTATAGTGATCATGGGAAGCTGGTATTATTGTGTATAGTGATCATGGGAAGCTGGTATTACTGTGTATAGTGTTTATGGGAAGCTGGTATTACTGTGTATAGTGATCATGGGAAGCTGGTATTATTGTGTATAGTGTTTATGGGAAGCTGGTATTACTGTGTATAGTGATCATGGGAAGCTGGTATTACTGTGTATAGTGTTTATGGGAAGCTGGTATTACTGTGTATAGTGTTTATGGGAAGCTGGTATTACTGTGTATAGTGATCAAGGGAAGCTGGTATTACTGTGTATAGTGATCATGGGAAGCTGGTATTACTGTGTATAGTGTTTATGGGAAGCTGGTATTACTGTGTATAGTGATCATGGGAAGCTGGTATTAATGGGTTAATGGATGGTTTTCTGGAGAATAAAGCTCACTGCTGTTGCCTGGCAGTGCAGGGGTTAATTTTAACTTGACATGATTAAAGTAGATGTCTTTAAGATTAGCAGTGCAGGGGTTAATGCTGCAAGGTGAGTTGGAAGACTACAGTATAGTGCCAAGATCCCAGCAGTACAGGGGTTAATACTTCAAGGTGAGCTGTGGAGATATAGCTTAGTGCTGACAGGCTGGCAAAACAGGGGTTAATGCAGCAGCAAGGTGATCTGGGAGGATACAGATTAGTGCAGAGGAGGCTGCTGCGAGACACAGGCAGCTAGGGTGACCAATAACGGAGCAGCCTGACTGCCCAATAGGCTTTGCTAGAGGGCGGAGCCTGGGAGGGGTGAACTGCAGACACAATCAGCTGGCAGAGCAGCAGCACAGAGTGAGTACAGGGGCAGTGTGAGGGGCACAGGCTGGGCATTACCTTCTGCCAGGGACCTGACTGTCATTTCCCCCGGGGTGCCCCCGGTCTGTGCTGTGCCAGCACCAAGGAGCCTTCCCCCTGCACAGCAGCTGCTCACACATTGAGTGACTGCTCACACTCACCCTCCCCCCGCCTGCTGGGAAAGTTTGGGGTAAGTCTGTTGGGGCTCTGCCTTCCTTGGGAGGGGTTATATGGGACTGCCCCCCTCCCGGGATTTGGGGGCTGGTAACAGGGGAAGTGGATGAGTCAGTGCTGTGTGCAACCATGTACTCTGTACACATCTGCATTTTATTAGCAGCACTTGGTCAAAGGGCTTGCAATCTGGTAATGACACTGCAGCTTACACACAGAAACCTGTGTTATCTGAGTAGTTTAGTGAGCCCTAGTGGTATAGATGCATAATGTGGTCAACTTGTGCAAAGTCACAAACTTGTTTTCACACTGACACCCAGCTGTTATATCAATCCACTGTGCACACTGACTTCCTATTGTTATATTCATCCAGAGCACACACTGATACACAGCTGTCACATCTATCCTGAGAGCACACTGACGCACAGCTGTCACATCTATCCTGAGAGCACACTAACACCAACCTATCATATATCCATGGTACACTTTTAACCTCTAACTGCCATATATGCATAATACAAAATGACGTCCAACTGTCATGTACCCAGAGTACACCCTGACATTCAACTGTCACGCACCCAGATTACAGTGCCACCCAGCTGTCGCATACCCAGAGCGCACCCTGCCACCCAGCTGTCGCATACCCAGAGCGCACCCTGCCACCCAACTGTCGCATACCCAGAGCGCACCCTGCGACCCAGCTGTCGCATACCCAGAGCGCACCCTGCGACCCAGCTGTCGCATACCCAGAGCGCACCCCGCCACCCAGCTGTCGCATACCCAGAGCGCACCCCGCCACCCAGCTGTCGCATACCCAGAGCGCACCCCGCCACCCAGCTGTCGCATACCCAGAGCGCACCCCGCCACCCAGCTGTCGCATACCCAGAGCGCACCCCGCCACCCAGCTGTCGCATACCCAGAGCGCACCCCGCCACCCAGCTGTCGCATACCCAGAGCGCACCCCGCCACCCAGCTGTCGCATACCCAGAGCGCACCCCGCCACCCAGCTGTCGCATACCCAGAGCGCACCCCGCCACCCAGCTGTCGCATACCCAGAGCGCACCCTGCCACCCAGCTGTCGCATACCCAGAGCGCACCCTGCCACCCAGCTGTCGCATACCCAGAGCGCACCCCGCCACCCAGCTGTCGCATACCCAGAGCGCACCCCGCCACCCAGCTGTCGCATACCCAGAGCGCACCCCGCCACCCAGCTGTCGCATACCCAGAGCGCACCCCGACATCCATAGTGTGGGTGTCTGCGTGCCCTCTGGCTGTTGGTGACAGCTGGGTGTCTGCGTGCCCTCTGGCTGTTGGTGACAGCGTGCTGGACCAAGTGCTGGACCAAGTGATTTCAGTATAGATGTGTTAAGCATTGACATCCAGCTGTCATATACCCTGAGTAGATATTAACAATAAGCTGTGCATAGAGACCGTCCTATCATCTATTAAGAACACATCCCAGGTGTCACATCAATACAGCTGAAGATGTTGTCCATTATATACATCTAGGTGCCTTATCACTATTGTATACTCAAACATCGATCACATGCCTCCGGTGTACGCAGTGGCATGTGCGCTTGTCACATGCCTCCGGTGTACGCAGTGGCATGTGCGCTTGTCACATGCCTCCGGTGTACGCAGTGGCATGCGCGAGTCACTTCTCACTTGTATACATACGGATATCCAACTGTCACACAATGATAGCTGGATCAGAGCTCTCATACACACATATTGCGCACCGACATCCAGCAAAATGCTTTCGAATACAGAAATATATACACAGTGCGCACCTCTAGCTGCTTCAGCTTACTTATATACAGTCATGGCCAAAAATATTAGCACCTCTGCATTTCTGTCAGATAATGCACAACTTCACCCAGAAAATTGTTGCAATTACAAATGTTTAGGCATTCTCATGTTTATTTCTTTTGTTTGTATTGGTATGACACAAAAATAGTGGAGAAAAAAAAAATCCAAATCTGACACATTCCACGCAAAACTAAAAAATTGTCACCCTCAATTTAATATTTGGTAGCGCAGCCCTTGGAAAAATAACTGAAATCAATCACTTCCTGTAACCATCAATGAGTTTCTAATACCTCTCTACTGGAATTCTGGACCACTCTTCTTTCGCCAACTGCTCCAGGTCTCTCAGATTGGAAGGGTTCCTTTTCCAAACTGCTGTTTTTAGATCTTGACTCGTTGCTGGCCAGTTCAGTACTCTCCAGCGCTTTGTCTTAAATCATTTCTGGTTGCTTTTTGACGTGTGCTTTGGGTCATTGTCCTGCTGTAAGACCCATGACCTCTGACGGAGACCCAACTTTCTGACACTGGGCCCTACATTGCACCACATAATTACAGGGTTGGACTGGGAATAAAAAGCTGCCCTGGAAAATATGAAGACCAGCCCTATTTTCCGTTGAGTCGATAGAATGCACATGACCCATTTTTCTCAAAGGGGATTACTGGGACACTCCTTCCCCAATATTTTTTCAGAATTAAATTATATTACTTTGTATTAAATACAAATGTCAGATTGATGTTATATAGCAGCCCTACAACCCAATTGCATCCATTAACCACCCCTTTAAATTGTAGCTTTCCAGCCCCAGCTGCTGCAGCCCACCGGGAAATCTCTATGGTAGTCTTCAGATTTCATAATTCCATGCACAGTCAAGACATCCAGTGCCTGAAGCGGCAAAGCAACCCCAAAACATCAGTGAACCCTCCACCATGTTGGACTGTATTCTTTTCTTTAAAAGCCTCATTTATTTTCCTGAAAACAGTAGAATCAGGGGCTTTACCAAAAATATGTAATTTTGTTTAGCCTTTCCACAACACATTCTCCTAAAAGGATTTTGGCTTCCTCAGGTAAGTTTTGGCAAACTCCAATCTGGCTTTTTTTTATGTTTCTGTGTCAGCAGTGGGGTCCTCCTGGGTCTCCTACCATAGCGTCCCTTTTCATTCAGATGGCGACGTATGGTGCTAGATGACACATTTGTACCCTGTGCCTGAAGGTCAGCTTGAATTTGTCTGGAAGTTGATCGAGGTTCTTTATCCACCATTTGAACAATCCTTCGTTGCAATCTTTGATCAATTTTTTTTTTTTTCGTCCACGTCCAGGGAGATTAGCTACAGTGCCATGGGCTGTAAACTTCTTGACAATGTTGCACACAGTGGACAAAGGAACATTAAGATCTCTGGAGATGGACTTGTACCTTGAGATTGTCCATGCTTTTCCACAATTTTAGTTCTCAAATCTTTAGACAATTCTTTGCTGCTTTTTCCCTTCTCCATGCTCCGTGTGGCACAGAGAGACACACAACAGAAAGGTTGAGTACATTTTTCACCATTTTAACTGGTTGCCGGTGTGATTTCTATATTGTCAGCACCTGTTAATTAAAACAGGTGAGTTTAATTACAAATTACGGGAGTATCACAAACTTGGAATGCAATTATTTCTTACAATTTTCAGAAGGTGACAATAATTTTGTCCAGTCCATTTTTGGAGTTTTGCGTGGAATGTGTCAGATTTGGCTTTTTTTTTTTTTTTTTCTCCACTTTTTTTGTGTCATACCGGTACAAACAAAAGAAATATACATGAGAATGCCTAAACATTTGTAATTGCAACACATTTCTGGGCGAAGTGGTGCATTATCTGACAGAAATGCAGGGGTGCCAATGTTTTTAGCCATAACTGTATGTATATATACATAGTACACAGATCTAGCTGATTTAGCTTACTTATATGCACAGTGCACACCTAGCTGATTTAGCTTGCTTATATGCACAGTACACAGATCTAGCTGCTTTAGCTTGCTTATATGCACAGTACACACCTAGCTGATTTAGCTTGCTTATATGCACAGTGCACACCTAGCTGCTTTAGCTTGCTTATATGCACAGTACACACCTAGCTGATTTAGCTTATATGCACAGTACACACCTAGCTGATTTAGCTTGCTTATATGCACAGTACACAGATCTAGCTGATTTAGCTTGCTTATATGCACAGTACACAGATCTAGCTGATTTAGCTTGCTTATATGCACAGTACACACCTAGCTGCTTTAGCTTGCTTATATGCACAGTACACACCTAGCTGCTTTAGCTTGCTTATATGCACAGTACACACCTAGCTGCTTTAGCTTACTTATATGCACAGTACACACCTAGCTGATTTAGCTTGCTTATATGCACAGTACACAGATCTAGCTGCTTTAGCTTGCTTATATGTACAGTACACACCTAGCTGCTTTAGCTTGCTTATATGCACAGTACACACCTAGCTGATTTAGCTTATATGCACAGTACACAGATCTAGCTGCTTTAGCTTGCTTATATGCACAGTACACAGATCTAGCTGCTTTAACTTGCTTATATGCACAGTACACACCTAGCTGATTTAGCTTACTTATATGCACAGTACACAGATCTAGCTGATTTAGCTTGCTTATATGCACAGTACACAGATCTAGCTGATTTAGCTTGCTTATATGCACAGTACACAGATGTAGCTGCTTTAGCTTGCTTATATGCACAGTACACAGATCTAGCTGCTTTAGCTTGCTTATATGCACAGTACACAGATCTAGCTGCTTTAGCTTGCTTATATGCACAGTGCACACCAAGCTGATTTAGCTTACTTATATGCACAGTACACAGATCTAGCTGATTTAGCTTGCTTATATGCACAGTACACACCTAGCTGCTTTAGCTTGCTTATATGCACAGTACACACCTAGCTGATTTAGCTTATATGCACAGTACACAGATCTAGCTGCTTTAGCTTGCTTATATGCACAGTACACAGATCTAGCTGCTTTAACTTGCTTATATGCACAGTACACACCTAGCTGATTTAGCTTACTTATATGCACAGTACACAGATCTAGCTGATTTAGCTTGCTTATATGCACAGTACACAGATCTAGCTGATTTAGCTTGCTTATATGCACAGTTTTTTATGTTTCTGTGTCAGCACAGTGCACACCTAGCTGCTTTAGCTTGCTTATATGCACAGTACACACCTAGCTGATTTAGCTTATATGCACAGTACACACCTAGCTGATTTAGCTTGCTTATATGTACAGTACACAGATTTAGCTGCTTTAGCTTACTTATATGTACAGTACACAGATTTAGCTGCTTTAGCTTACTTATATGTACAGTACACAGATTTAGCTGCTTTAGCTTGCTTATATGCACAGTACACAGATTTAGCTGCTTTAGCTTGCTTATATGCACAGTACACAGATTTAGCTGCTTTAGCTTGCTTATATGCACAGTACACAGATTTAGCTGCTTTAGCTTGCTTATATGCACAGTACACAGATTTAGCTGCTTTAGCTTACTTATATGCACAGTACACAGATCTAGCTGCTTTAGCTTACTTATATGTACAGTACACAGATTTAGCTGCTTTAGCTTGCTTATATGCACAGTACACAGATTTAGCTGCTTTAGCTTACTTATATGCACAGTACACAGATTTAGCTGCTTTAGCTTACTTATATGCACAGTACACAGATTTAGCTGCTTTAGCTTACTTATATGTACAGTACACAGATCTAGCTGCTTTAGCTTACTTATATGCACAGTACACACCTAGCTGATTTAGCTTGCTTATATGCACAGTTCAAGGATCTAGCTGCTTTAGCTTGCTTATATGCACAGTGCACACCTAGCTGATTTTGCTTACTTTTATGCACAGTACACACCTAGCTGATTTAGCTTGCTTATATGCACAGTACACAGATCTAGCTGCTTTAGCTTGCTTATATGCACAGTGCACACCTAGCTGATTTAGCTTACTTATATGCACAGTACACACCTAGCTGATTTAGCTTGCTTATATGCACAGTACACACCTAGCTGATTTAGCTTGCTTATATGCACAGTACACACCTAGCTGATTTAGCTTGCTTATATGCACAGTACACAGATCTAGCTGATTTAGCTTACTTATATGCACAGTACACAGATCTAGCTGATTTAGCTTACTTATATGCACAGTACACAGATTTAGCTGCTTTAGCTTACTTATATGCACAGTACACAGATATAGCTGCTTTAGCTTACTTATATGCACAGTACACAGATCTAGCTGATTTAGCTTACTTATATGCACAGTACATAGATCTAGCTGATTTAGCTTGCTTATATGCACAGTACATAGATCTAGTTGATTTAGCTTGCTTATATGCACAGTGCACACCTAGCTGCTTTAGCTTACTTATATGCACAGTACACAGATCTAGCTGCTTTATCTTGCTTATATGCACAGTACACAGATCTAGCTGCTTTAGCTTACTTATATGCACAGTATACACCTAGCTGCTTTAGCTTACTTATATGCACAGTATACACCTAGCTGATTTAGCTTGCTTATATGCACAATACACAGATTTAGCTGCTTTAGCTTACTTATATGCACAGTACACACCTAGCTGCTTTAGCTTGCTTATATGCACAGTACACACCTAGCTGATTTAGCTTACTTATATGCACAGTACACACCTAGCTGATTTAGCTTGCTTATATGCACAGTACACAGATCTAGCTGCTTTATCTTGCTTATATGCACAGTACACAGATCTAGCTGCTTTAGCTTGCTTATATGCACAGTACACACCTAGCTGCTTTAGCTTACTTATATGCACAGTACACAGATTTAGCTGCTTTAGCTTGCTTATATGCACAGTACACAGATCTAGCTGCTTTAGCTTGCTTATATGCACAGTACACACCTAGCTGCTTTAGCTTACTTATATGCACAGTACACAGATTTAGCTGCTTTAGCTTGCTTATATGCACAGTACACAGATCTAGCTGATTTAGCTTATATGTACAGTACACACCTAGCTGATTTAGCTTATATGTACAGTACATACCTAGCTAATTTAGCTTATATGTACAGTACACACCTAGCTGATTTAGCTTATATGCACAGTACATACCTAGCTAATTTAGCTTATATGTACAGTACACACCTAGCTGATTTAGCTTGCTTATATGCACAGTACACAGATCTAGCTGCTTTAGCTTGCTTATATGCACAGTACACACCTAGCTGATTTAGCTTGCTTATATGCACAGTGCACACCTAGCTGCTTTAGCTTGCTTATATGCACAGTACACAGATTTAGCTGCTTTAGCTTGCTTATATGCACAGTACACAGATCTAGCTGATTTAGCTTGCTTATATGCACAGTACACACCTAGCTGATTTAGCTTGCTTATATGCACAGTACACAGATCTAGCTGCTTTATCTTGCTTATATGCACAGTTCACAGATCTAGCTGCTTTAGCTTGCTTATATGCACAGTACACAGATCTAGCTGCTTTAGCTTGCTTATATGCACAGTACACAGATCTAGCTGCTTTAGCTTGCTTATATGCACAGTACACAGATCTAGCTGCTTTAGCTTGCTTATATGCACAGTACACAGATCTAGCTGCTTTAGCTTGCTTATATGCACAGTACACACCTAGCTGATTTAGCTTGCTTATATGCACAGTATACACCTAGCTGATTTAGTTTACCTATATGCACAGTACACACCTAGCTGATTTAGCTTGCTTATATGCACAGTGCACACCTAGCTGATTTAGCTTGCTTATATGCACAGTTCACAGATCTAGCTGCTTTAGCTTGCTTATATGTACAGTACACAGATTTAGCTGCTTTAGCTTACTTATATACATAAATACTATAAGCACGCATGTATACATGTATGAAAAACAATAACTCCTGCACATATGCTATAAATATGTTAATCTGATGGTTGTTCTGATATCAGTATGGCTGCGGTTAGCTTCGCGCTAGCCTTATTTTACATTTAGAATTGTATATGCAGTAAAGGAGTTGGTGTACACGTAAACTGATTGTCTTTTAGTCAAGTTTGAGTGCAACTGGATAGTACATGAACCAATATTGTGTACAATAGCTACAGATATGCTGGTGAAAAAATGGATTGCTATTCCGACAAGTCACATTTAAACTTTAATGATTCCAACACAGCATGCAATTTACTTCTGTTATCAAATATGCTTTGTTCTCTTAGAATCCTTTTGTTGAAAAGCATACCTAGGTAGGCTCAGGAAAAGCAATGCACTACTGAGGGCTATCTGTTGACTGGTGGCTGCACATCTATGCCTCTTGTCATTGGCTCACCTGATGTGTTCAGCTAGCTCCCAGATATGCATTACTTCTCCTTCAGAAAAGGATACCAAGATTATCTAGTTAGGCTTAGGAGCTGGGAGCTCGCTGCTGATTGGTGGCATATATATATATATATCTCTTTTCATTGGCATACTGATGTGTTCAACTAGGTCCCAGTAGCGCATTGCTGCACCATCAACAAAGGATACCAAGAGAATAAAACAAAATTGATAACAAGTAAATTAGAAAGTTGTTTAAAAATGTATGCTCTGTCTGAATCATCAAAGGGAAAACAATTGGGTTTCATGTCCCTTTTAAATATACTCAAAAAGATTTGCACTCATTCCTTGTCAGAGCTGTGAGTTGTGTGTTCAGCACCACTGCTATTCTGTTTGCTCAGTTTGAAAGGTTTTGCAATGCAAGTACAGTTTAGAAGTACACTTCCTGAAAAGCCTGGTAGAATCCATGTTCCTTAATTAGCCAATCAGGAACAGATGTGAATGAGCATGTGCTATGAGCTAACCAATCACTGTGTAGAATTTTGCAGGCCCAGATAAATTTTCCCTATACTTAAAGGGACAGGAAACACCTTTTAATTACATGACATCTCTGTTGTCTTGCTAAAGAATAACATACCAGCGAAGTCTAAATATTTTAAAACAAATTAACTTGTTGCAATTGTTTTTCAATAGCCAAACTCCAATGACCATTTGTCGGATTTGCAGGAGCTAATCTGGTTTGAGTCTGTAGACTAACCCCTGTCATGGGTCAACAGGGTTAACTTTGATAAGGCCGCAGGGTGCTTTTCTGTTTCTGAAAGTTAGAAAATTTTCAGAGAAAAATTACATGAAAAGGGTGCAAAATAAATAATAAAAGAATATTGAATATTTTTGTTTTTTTAATGTGCATAACAACATTTTATACTAAATGTTAAGGTGTCTTTATGTAAGATGGAGGATCTCCAGACTCTCTGGGATGAAGTGAGCAAGAGCAGGCAAAATAAGTTACTGTGGTCTGGTTTCACACACTCGGTGGCTTTGACCATTAAAGGAATAGTCTAGTCAAAAATAAACTTTTGTGATTCAGATAGAGCAGCAACTTTCAAATTTACTCATATTATCAATTTTTCTTCGTTCTCTTGGTATCTTTATTTGAATGTAAGCTTAGGAGCTGGCCCATTTTTTGTTCAGCACCTGGGTAGAGCTTGCCGATTGGTGGCTACATTAAGACATTAAGTGCTACCCAGGTTCTGAACCAAAAATGGGCAGGCTCCTATACTTACATTCTTGCTTTTTGAAATAAAGATTCCAAGAGAGCGAAGAAAAATATAATAGGAATAAATTAGAAAGTTTCTGCTCTATCTAAATCAGGAAAGTTGACTAGACTATCCCTTTTAAGCTAATTAATCAGACCTATGAAATATACTGCCTGGTTTTAGTGTGATGTTAACAAATCTGCAGCATCTTCCTAAACAGTTGATTACGATAACATTATGATGTGTGACTGACCTGCTCATTTCCGACATTGCAATCCCATTTTGATGTGTATATAATAACTCATATCTATGAATCCTGTTAGTACAGAGTCTTCGAAAGGGAAGAAATCATGGTTTCCATTTCAGTTCTTGGAATGTTAGATGGACTTGCTGGGTGCCTTAGAAAGGGAATAAATTATGGTTTACAGTCCAGATCATGGGATGTTAGATGGACTTGCTGGGTGCCTTAGAAAGGGAAGAAATTATGGTTTACAGTCCAGATCATGGGATGTTAGATGGACTTGCTGGGTGCCTTAGAAAGGGAAGAAATTATGGTTTACAGTCCAGATCATGGGATGTTAGATGGACTTGCCGGGTGCCTTAGAAAGATAAGAAATCACGGTTTACAGTCCAGATTACAGGATGTTAGATGGACTTGCCAGGTGCCTTAGAAATATAAGAAATCACGGTTTACAGTCCAGATTACAGGATGTTAGATGGACAGAAATTGCTGTTTACAGTCCAGATCACGAGATGTTAGATGGACTTGCCAGCAGTGTTCCCTCTAAGGCCAGTTTTCTGTGCGGCCCAGCAATGAAATAGTTAATTAGGCAACCACACCCTGCAATTAGCAAACACTGCACAATGCAGACTTTAAAGTATGGTTCTCTTGTTAACTGTTTCATTGCTGGACTGCACACAAAACTGGGCTTAGGGGGAACACTGCTTGCCAGGTGTCTTAGGGAAGAAATCACTGTTTTCAGCCCAGATCATGGGATGTTAGCTGGACTTGCAGGGTATCTTACAAAGGAAAGTAATCATGGTTTACAGTCCAGATCATGGGATGTTAGCTGGACTTGCAGGGTGCCACGGATACCAGACGGCTAAGGCTACCCCCCTACAACCTCACCCCTGTTGTTTCTAAGTGGTTTGGGCTCCTCAGAGCAACCACAATCTCTGGAAGCTTTTGGTTGCATGGTTTTGTGTTCTAAACTTGTTTAGAAAAGAGCTGGTCTATGACCTGGAAAACCCTCCTAGGCTGGCTGGGCTCCTGGAACTCCCGGTCGGCTGCCTCACAACGGACACCCGCCTAACCCCACTAAAGCTGTCCAGGCTCCGGTAACTCCCGGTCAGCCACAGGGCAGCAGAACACCCGCTAACTTTACCCTTGGTCGCTCCAGCAACCATGTGCCCCAGAACTCCGCTCTTTTGGGGATTAGTAGCCCCTAGAGAGGGCAAGAGGTGGGAGAATTACCGGAGGGGAGCTGCTTTGGGAACCGGGGGTTTTGGACACCCCTACCCCCATAACTTCAACGGGCTGTATCTCCGGTCCCCAATAACGAATCACGCTGCTTTTTGGTCTGCAGCATCTGGGGACCGAGAGCTTTCAAATGACACACTGGACATGCTCCCCCGGGATCACCCCAAAACCGTCACTGTCCTGGGATTCTGTCGGACTGTGGTTGCTATGGTGGTCAGTCTGGAGGTGCGGGAATGGCGGGAAAACAGTGGCATTGTCTCCCTGTTTTATCAAGATGAGCTGTGTGTATAAAAGGAGTCTGTTGTACAATAAAATCAGTTCCTGTTTCACCTGAATGCTATTATGTCTAGTTATTTGGGTGGGCTTCTGCTACAATCACTTTCCTGAGCTACATAGCAGCCTGTTCCAGGCAGAGGAAGGACACTCTGGAAGAGCTACCTAGTCCGGGTAGCTGGAGTCTGCCACAGGGTGGGACCCTGAGTACTGGTGCTGTCAGGCATCAGGGGTGGCTACAGGCTGTGGTCACTTGCCAGCTACATAGCTGCAGTCGGCAGGGAGGAAGCAGGACCCCTTTGGCGGAGCTACCCAGTCTGGGTATCCGCCACACAGGGTATCTTACAAAGTGAAGAAATTGTGGTTTACAGTCCAGATCACGGGATGTTAGATGGACTTGCAGGGTATCTTACAAAGGAAAGAAATCATGGTTTACAGTGCAGATCATGGGATGTTAGCTGGACTTGCAGGGTATCTTACAAAGGAAAGAAATCATGGTTTACAGTGCAGATCACGGGATGTTAGATGGACTTGCAGGGTATCTTACAAAGGAAAGAAATCATGGTTTACAGTCCAGATCATGAGATGTTAGATGGACTTGCAGGGTGCCTTAGGGAAGAAAACGGTTTCCAGCCCACATAACAGGATGTTCTCAAGAGTATTTGTTTTGACTGCCCACTCTAAAGACTTTCAATCTTGCAAATAATTATTTTTTTCTGTCAGGAACGTCTCTATCATCCAATACATCATCATCATAGTTCACAGCATCAGTAGTGTTCACCGGCGTTCAATGCTCACTCAAGCCATCTTCATTACTTAAAGGGATAGTAAACCCCCAAATTTTCTTTTCTGATTTGGATAGAACATACCATTTTAAACAACTTTCCAATTTACTGCTATTATCAAATTTGCTTCATTCTCTTGTTATCCTTTGCTGAAGGAACAGCATTGCACTGAACACATCAAGTTATCCAATCGCAAGAGACAAATGTGTACAGGCACCAATCAGCAGCAGCTCCCACTAGTGTAGGATATGCGCATATCCTTTTTTAACAAGGGATACTAAGAGAACGAAGCACATTTGAAAATAGAAGTGAATTTAAAAGTGTCTTAAAATTACATTCTCTATCTGAATCATGCAATTTTAATTTTGACTTTCATATCTCTTTAATAATCATAATCCCGTGTTAGGTTTCCTAGACGTAGCACAAAACTAAAGAAATTAATTTATTCCCATAACCCTAAGCTGTATAGTACCCTGGCAAAAGTATTCCTGGCTTAGTTCCAAAGACAAAACATTAAATAAACGGATGGAATCTGTATAAGATGGCAATAAGTGATTGTGTTAAGCAAACTTAGGCAGTGTATGTGAAACGCGTAAGACACAAGCAGCAATTGGAACTTATAACCAGTTTACGTCTTTAACCTACTCATGGAGTAGTATTGCAGAAAGTTTTGTTTTTCACACTAGTAATGGTGTCTATCTAATGAGGAATTCTGTTTTATATGTTACCAGTTTTAAAGGTAACCTTTCTTTGCTCATCTCTCTAGATTACTATACTTACAATAAGCCTCATTAAAGGGATAGAAAACTCCCAGAATTTCTGTTTTGCATTGTATAGAACAATGTATTTAAAATACTTTTCCAATATACTCTCATTAAAAAATATTTACAGTTTGTAAGCGTTTTAGCTTTTAATATTATTATCTAACCCCAGCCCTCCAGAAGCGACCTGCAAACTACCAATAAGTGCGATTGTACGCACATATCAGAATTGACACTCCTACATGACACTCCTACATGATACGTAGTAATAGCTTTATTGCCGCAACAGCATGCATCCTGCAATCAGTGTAACTGCATAATTTGGCTCATAATGATTACTTTGTTATTCCCACGTCACTGCTATTTGTATATAGTGAATGAAATAAATGGTTTGGCTGTCAATCTCCTTAGAGGAACTGCCCAATATGAGACGTCCCTGTAAATGACATTCCCAATGCTCCACCCAAATTACTTATGTAGCTTTTGTCTAGAATGCCTCTTCTCCAAGAGTTATTCTTGGGCAGAATACGGCTGAAAAGAAAGAGCATTACAATTGGTTGTTGATCTGAGAATGCCAGACTACCCATTTTGTTGGAGGGCGGATCTGACACTACAGCCTGGAACTATTTTGCGTTATAAACGGTATGTTTTTTAATATGAAATAAGAAGCACAAATGTATTTTGTAATTATGGGGCAGTTATATAGAGGATGGGACATTTGTATCTATGTTTTATGGTTCTTATTTTCTATACCTTTTTTTTAGTTGAAATAGTTTTTATTGATTTTACAAGATATAAACAGATAAGAAAAAAAAAAAACTGATCAAGCGGTACAATAACTAGTACAGATGAGTTATTCTACCATATATTCAATGCAGACCTTACCAAACCATTGTTGATGAAACACACCTTCCTTTAAATGTCAGCGGTCCCGTAGGATGAGCCCCATACCTTGTACTTTGAACCTTATATAAAACCGCCCTATGTCCCCCCCTCCCCTCCCAACAAGCCTCCCCCCTCAGGTGGTGCCTTTTTCCCTAAGTTAGAAGTGATTGTCTATTTGTATATGCTTTGATTAAAATATTCAGTAGATTCTCCTAATATGAATGTAACTGCATCAAGTTATTTTATCATTCGTCGTGACCTCCCCTTTTCTGGCTTCTACTGCCTACTCAGTGCTTCCACCCCTTACTGCTGCTCTTTCCTCAGTATCCAATAATACCAAACTTTCTGAAACTGTTCAGGGTGTCCCTGCGACCAGGCCGTCAATTCTGACATATTGTATGTGTCCGAGATTTTATCCACTACCTCCTGCCATGAGGGTGTCCCTACCTTCCAATGCCTAGCCACACAGATTCTCAAACATGTACAGAGAATTTTAATAAACTTATTAATAGACGTGTTGAATGGCCTCACCTTGTCGTGCAGTAGTGCTTGTGGCATTGTCAAGGTTACATTTTCGTCTAGCAGAGACCCTATCAAGTCTGAAAGTCTCCTCCAAAGTGACTGGACCCCAGGGCAATCCCACCACATATGTTTATAGGTCCCTCTGTCTTGGCAACCTCTGTAGCAGTTGCCTTGATGTTATGCAGTATAATGTGCTGTCATTTCAGGTGTCAAATACCATCTGAAAGAAACCTTAATGTAGTTTTCCCTCATGTCCGCACTAATCAATCCCTTGCTAGCGTTTAACATCAAGTCATCCCACTCACCCTTCTCCTGTGTTTCCAATGTATCTCTTTCCCATCTCTCTATTAAGGGAGACTTGGTGTTATATTTGGCTTCTTGAATTATCAAGTAGATTTGAGAGATCAATCGTTTCCCCCTAGTAGGGGCCCTAATCATTCTTTCAAGTTCTGTTGTCGGTTGAGCCTGTTTGTGTGTCATATATTTAGATATTGCAGAGGAAATCTGTAAGTACATGTACCATTTTAACTGTTCTGGTTCGATTTTCTCTCTGACCTGAATATTTTTATTCCCTCGTAATCTTATTCCACAAGCTGACTGATTCCAATGTAACTGAGGATTTGTATCCCCTCAACATTTTGTGTATCTCTGGGTCCCATAAGATATCTGCTGAACTGTTGCAACCTACCAGCTCCGCCTCAATCTTTGGCCAAACTAAGTCGTTGTTAGATTTGCCCAATACCACCGTCTTTGCCAACCTGGAGGCCTGATAGTATTCCACCAAGTTTGGGGCTCCTACTCCCCCCACCTGCCTATGTTGCTTCAACAATTGCGAAGCTATTCTCGCCTTCCTGTCTCCTCTCAGAAATCTTATAAGGTCTTACTGTAGACCCCTTAATTCCGATACAGGAATCTTAATTGGTAGGGCTCTAAAAAGGTACATTAGTCTTGGCAGGACGTTCATCTTAATGGACATGAGCCTCCCATACCACGAAAAGTTACCCTTTTTCCACCTTCCCAAATCCTTCTTAATAGCTTTGTAGATAGGGATATAATTTAACCTATATAGATCTGAAATTTTTTCACTCAACTTAACCCCTAAGTACGTTATGTTGGCTTTCGCCCAGGAAAGAGCAAAGTTCAACTCCACAGCCTTCTTAGTGTGGGGGGGAAGACAAATCGGCAAAGCCTCACATTTGTCTTGATTGATCTTGTACCCTGAAATATCTGAGAACTCCTCCAAGACTCTATATAGGTTAGGCAAGGAGTACAGTGGCTTAGTGAGCGTCAACAAGACGTCATCTGCAAACAACATTAGTTTATATTCAGAGGAAGCTAACTGGACCCCTGAAATATCTTTCTCATTCCTGATGTACGAAGCCAGAGGCTCTATACAAATCGCAAACAGCAACGGTGGCAACGGGCACCCTTGACGGGTTCCATTCAAAACGTCGATTGGTCTCGACAGATATCCTGCCGCCCCCACCACCGCCGTCGGTCTGGAATAAATGCCTTTAAGTGCCTGTATAAACTCCCCTCTGAAACCCATAGCGTCTAATACTCGAAACATGAAATCCCAGTCTACCCTGTCAAACGCTTTTTCCGCGTCTAACGACAGGAATAGAGCTGGTTTCTCAGACGCCATCAGATAGACTATCAGGGTGACCACTCTCCTTACATTATCCGGGGCCTCCCTACCCATAACAAACCCTACCTGATCTTGATGGATCAGCTAGGGCAAAATCACCTTTAGTCTGTTTGCCATAATTTTTGCGAATATTTTGATGTCGTGGTTTATCAGGGAGATCGGTCTGTAGTTATGGCAGTATTTTGCATTTTTCCCATTCTTTGGTATCACTATGATCTTTGCTTGCAACATCTCCTGTGGCAACTCCCACCCTTCCATGATCCCATTACAAAAACTGACTAAATGAGGCAGTAGTTCTTTTTTAAAGAGTTTGTAGTACTCTCCTGTCAGGCCGTCAGGTCCTGCCGCCTTGCCTACTTTTAGATCCCTAATCACCCCAATACCTCTGTACTCGTGACTTTCGCATTAAGACTCTTTAGGTCACTGTCCTCTATCACTTTTAGTCCTGCCTTGTCCAAAAATCTAGTTGTCTGTGCTATATTCCCTGGGGTCACTTTCTTCCCGTCATAAAGGTTCTCGTAATACCGAGCAAAGCTGTCTGTTATTTCCTGCGGATTCTAGGTCAGAACCCCATTACTCTTAAATAATTTAGGTATAGAGAAGAACTTGTTCTGCTTCCTTAATTTATGTGCAAGGTGTCTGTCCGATTTATTGGTAAACACAAAGTATTGAGCTTTCAACCTTAAGGCCGCTCTTATAGATGCGTCGTTTAGTATTTTGGCCAGTTCCCTTCGTTTAGTAGTCAGTGTTCTATATGTCCTGTCAGACAGAGTATGTTGATGTTCCAGTTGTTCTACTTCCCCCTTAAGTGTGTTTATTAATTTAATTGGCTTCTTGCTATTGATCGACTTCTCCTTTATAAGAAGTCCTCTAAGGAAAGGTTTATGAGCAGCCCAACTTAGTAACGGGTTTCTTACTGAACTTTCATTTATATCCCAGTATTCCCCCAATGCTTTCTGTATTCTCTCACGAATCTCAGGGTCCCTTAATAATGTTGGGTTATATGTCCATGATCTCTGCCTAGAGAAATCTAAGAGCCCAGAGAGTTCTGGCTAACATATATATATATAATCAAGAGTGGTATAAGTTTTATGCGCTGGAGAGTAATAAGTATAGTCATGCCCTGAGTTGCCCACTGCCTCCCACGAATCCACTAAATTATGTTCTGCCAGTGAATTTTTAATTGACTTTATTATATTGTTGGTTCTGTGTTGTTTACTCGTCAGTTTCCCGCTTTCTGACCCCACTAAGGAGCCATATTAACATTAAAGTCGCCTGCCAGAATTATTCTAGCTTGCGACCACTGTGTGAGTCTTTGTGACAGTTGAGAAAAGATGCCGTTTTGAGTTTCATTAGGGGCGTATATATTACAAAGCATTATTTTTGTGTCTTGCATCGTGCCCTGAACTATCACAAATCGTCCTTCCTTATCCTTGCATACTCTATCTACTATAAAGTCTAGAGATCTATGTATCAAAATAGATACCCCTCTCTTTTTGGAGTCAGATATAGAGTGAAAATGTTGTGGAAAATGATGTGACCAATACCTTGAGATGGTTGATTCTACAAAATGCGTCTCTTGTAAGAATATTATTTTAGCCTTTAATTTCAGGTATTGTGACATAGCTGTTCTTCGCTTTATATCTGTATTGAGACCCCTTGCATTGTGAGAAATTAAGATTAAGCTATTTGTCATCCAAACTTAGTTCCCCTCATCTCCCCCAGTCCCCTAATTTCCCTTTGTCTGGAAAGTCGGCCTGTCTTATGAGTGTATCCTTTTAACTTGATGCACCATGTCACCTCTAATCTCCATACCTTTCTCTGAGTCCAATGGACCCTGTCCTTACCATTATACGGCACCACCTGAAAAAAAAAAAAAAAAAACCATAACCATGAACAATAACATTTTCTGTCATAGCTGACCAACATTGCATCCTAAATAAAAGGGCAGTTACAATACAACCTCTTCTGTCTTAAACCATAACATTGGCGTATTTAATCACTAAAACCTTAACTCTAGTAGCTGTTTCTATTTCTGGAGAAAGTTCATAGATTCTTGTCCTACTCTGGACACCACGCCAGGGGGAAAGATGGACCCTTCAAAGTTTTGCTAGAAAGTTCCGGGTAGTTACTCATTTTGGTATACTTATAAGTTAGTCTCCCGGTGAGCAAGGCCTCCAGCCTTTTGTTTGGGCCCACATCTTTAGTATATTGGCCCTAAGGCCCTGTCCAGCCATAACCTGTAACAATAAAAAACATTAAAACGTCTAATTATTATACTCATCTGTCCGTTGAACCATTGGATGGGTATAGCCTATGTCCACAGGAAAAAGGAACTATTGATCTATAGTCCTTACTGCGAGCTCTGTAGAACTCGCCACAACACTGCTGATACAAAGCCGCTCCCATGGCTTCACGTTTTCCTTTTCTTTTCCGGGACTCTAGCCCGTTTTTTCTGGAACGGCTGCCTGTTCTGTGTATCACTTCCTATAGTAGATCTCTGTGGTTGAAGGGTCGGAGGATCTAGCTTCAATCTCTTGCATGTATCTAGTATCTCCTCTGGATCTTTGATGGAGAATATCTTATTCTCCCATGAAATGTGGAGGGCGAACGGGAATCCTCACCTGTACGGGATTTGATTCTTTCTCAGCAAAAATGTGAGAGGCCTGAGGGCCCCCCTCCTCTGTAGTGTCCTCAAGCATAAGTCCTGAAAGAATTGTATGACATTTCCCTGGTGCTTAAATGTGTTGTTTCTGTGGGCTGCTGCAAGGATTTCCTCTTTCTCTTGATATCTAAGCATCCTAACAATGATATCCCGTGGTGGATCTTCTCCTTTAGGCTTTGGCCGAAGGGCCCTGTGGGCCCTCTCCATCTGATATTTTTCATCTCCTCCAGCGCCTGTGATACCCTGGAATAAGTTGAGTAGGTACGTGTTTAGATCTTTAGGGCCCACTGATTCGGGCACACCTTTCAGGCGTATATTACAGCGTCGGCTGCGATTCTCAAGATCTTCTAGCTTATCATAAATGTCTTCAATTTCTTGCTGCTGCGAAGACATTTGAGATGTAACATCGTTCAGGCCTTCTGACAGAGCGTCACTGCTTTCTTCGAGCGAATTCACTCTGGAGCCTAGTTCACCTACTTCCTGCTTAAGTTCCGCTAGACTGTTGGTTACAGTATTCTGCAGGGTTTCCATTTTATCTAATTTCTCAAAATTAGTGGAGATGTCCTGCTTTGACACTAAATGCTCGAGATCAGCTTTTGTTATTGGTGCTTGATTCTCTGCCCCAGTTTGCTGTCTTATGTCTAGGTCTCTCTCTTCATCTGACTGTGGAGGATGCTGTTCTGGGGATTTTTCTCCCCTTGAGGCTTTAAAGAACATGGATGCTGAAGTTTGTTTGCTTAATGGTGTAGCCTTTGTGTTAATTTTAGCTGCCATGATATAATCTTTCCACTATTTGCTTAAGCCCTTTCTCAGACAAAGCCGTTATGAAAACAATATAATGTCACTTTATCCTTTTCTGTCTATGGACAGTCTCCCACTGATCTCCTGAAAGTCTAGGCATCCACCATTAAAAACCACTCTGGTGTTTATATTATTGCTGGAGTCTTAATTTCCCTTTCTTATGTATCTGACCTTTCTGTATCTTTCCCTTTACATATATATATCTTCTGCAAACTTTATCTCCTAGATATATATCTCAGCATGCTGCGTGCTTATTATATCTTTTATATCCTTTCTACATTGTGCCCCAGAGTGACCCTTTAATCAGGTTTGAGGAAAGTCTAGCATAAAATATGTTGCATAATGATCTTTTGACAGTTCACCATTCCTGCTTCTTTCTCCTCAGCTTTTATGTTAGTTACTCCGGTTAGCCTATGTTCCGTCGCCAGCCACCTCCCAGCAGCACTCAATCTCCCTTGCAGTGATTCCTCACTTGCATGCTCCGGTGTCACTTACGGAGCTAATTGAGTGTCCGTACATTCAGGTACCCAGCTTCCAAGAGAGGAGACCTTTTATTCAGTCCACGTGGGATTTTTCAAATATGGCCGCCGACCTGCGTCTCCTTAGCGCTCTGCAAAACTTTCTTCCGTGTCGGCTGATATGTTGTGCTGTTTTGAGTTGAAAGGCACCCTGACGATCCGGTCAATCTCACAATGTGTTCAGCCCTGTGTAACAGCTGCAGTCAAGCCATATTCGCCTTTGAACCTTGCTAACTGCCCGGAGCTCCGCACTTATGCGACCATTCCTGTGCCTCTCTAGGCTCCGCCTCTTCTATACATTTTTTAAAGGAAGACAATACCGGTTATTTGAAAATTCACCATTAAAGGGATATAAAACGCACATTTTTAGCTACCAATCAGCAAGTGCTTCCCAGGGTTCTGAACCCAAAATGGGCCGACTCCTAAACGAACGATAATAGCAGTAAATTAGAAAGTTACTGCTCTATCTGAATCATGAAAAATAACTAAACAAATATAAATATATATATATACACACACTTCTGCTGCTAGTTAGGGTTTATGTGCTTGTGTATCTTCTACTACATACAGATGAGTACTGTGTGTGCTGCCAAAGAGGGATGTGTACTGTGTGCGCATGCGTGTGTCTGCTACATACAGATGTGTACTGTGTGGTTGTGCATG
Organism: Bombina bombina; assembly: GCF_027579735.1. NCBI lineage: Eukaryota > Metazoa > Chordata > Amphibia > Anura > Bombinatoridae > Bombina > Bombina bombina. The sequence continues at coordinate 34,903,241 of NC_069500.1, read as the reverse complement.
TGTTTCTTCTGCTAGATACAGATTAGTACTGTGTGTGTGCGTGCATGTGTCTTCTGCCAGAGTGGGATGTGTACTGTGTGTCCATGCGTGTGTCAGCCACATACGCATGTGTGCCTGCTGCTAGATACAGATTAGTACTGTGTGCGTGCGTGCATGTGTCTTCTGCCAGAGTGGGATGTGTACTGTGTGTCCATGCGTGTGTCCGCTACATACAGATGTGTATACTGTGTGGTCACGCATGTGTGTCTGCTGCTAGATACAGATAAGTACTGTGTGTGTGCATGCATGTGTCTTCTGCCAGAGAGGGATGTGTAGTGTGTGTGTGTGCACATGTGTGTCTGCAGCCAGAGAGGGATGTATAGTGTGTGTGTGTGTGTGCACATGTGTGTCTGCAGCCAGAGAGGGATGTGTAGTGTGTGTGTGCATGCGTGTGTCGGCTAGATCCAAATTTTTACTGTGTGTGCGCTGCCACCTGTCCCTTAAAATACAGAACACTTATAAGTTACACATGCTGCAGGGTGTTCAGAGAGGAATATGAATAGTGCTGTCCAGAAACGCAATACATGTTCCTCCCTGCACACCCTGCAGCATGTGTAACTCATAAGTGTCCAGGAAAACATGGCTGAGGTGGCAACCCTAGCGCATGCGTGTGTGTCTGCAGCCAGAGAGGGATATTTAGTGTCTGCTAGATACAGATGTGACTTTGCAGCCAGAGAGGGATGTGTAGAGTGTGTGCATGCGTGTGTCTGCTAGATACAAATTTTTACTGTGTGTTCACATGGCATGTGTGTGTGTGTGTGTGTGTCTGCAGCCAAAGAGGGATGTTTAGCAGACTCGGAGCTACCAGTCATTGCTGCATAAAGAGCTGTGCATTTCCCCATGTCTTGTACAACTGTATTTATTGCACAGACGCACACTCCTGTTAGCACTACACTATCCATAAACCTCTGAAAAATAAAATGACCTGTGACATCAGCAATAGTGTTGTCCCCAGCAACAAAGATGTTGCTGGGGACATGGATACTGCTATCCAGAGTCACTATTAGTGTGCTGTCCAGGTGTGCAGTGCATATTCCCCTCAGCACACCCTGCAGCATGTGTAACTCATAAGTCAGCAAATTGCATTCTCCACCTAGTACTGCTTTATAGGCCCCACTGTACTATAAAGAGTTAAAGACAGCTTATTAACCTGCTGGGTGCGATACCCGTTTCTGCAAATTATCAGTTGTTGAGTAATTAGGATGACAATTCTAATGTTTGCAGAGATTGACTCCCCTCCCTGCTGTGCAAACGTCATTCTCCTAAACTTTTTTAAATTTTACAGAAATATTTTTGCAGTCTGGTGGCTTTGAGATGCTATCAATTTAAACTTAATCTGGATCTGACCACCTGATCAGTACCAGGACTCTGCTAGTGTTTCCTGTGTGGGATCAGGGTTGACACTGTCTTTCATAATGGGGGTGGGATGCAAGATTAGTCTGACAGGGAGATTCTAATAAACAGCTTGTCACACACACCCTGTGTAAGGAGAGGCCGGTTACAGGCCGGATATTTTGCGTCTCTATACAGGGTCGGCAGAACTCTCAGCCAGAGGTAAAGTCATTCTAGTTTAAAACAATATATTTTGTCTCCTGCACTGATTAATTTCTGCTGTAGGTCTGTGTGTCTGTGTAGCCAGCCTGGGCTTTAAACACGTGTCGCTCATCTGCCAGACTAGTCTCAGTATGAAAGTCACTTAGCAATAATCCCCAGCAGACTTATTTTAAACTTGAAATGCTGTAACTTCTGTTTTAATTCTGGAGCATACATAGAAGCTGTGTAAGAACTGGTAGTGAAACAGCAGATATGTTAAAGGGAGATAAAATGTATTTTTATACACATAGTGTATGTCCGCAATTAAAATCAGGAATTGCAAAAAGCTGTATGCAAAATAAAAATTGTATAAGCTCTTAAAGGGACATAATAAAAGGAAAATGCTCTGATGTGTTAATTTTATGATAGCGCTGTTGCTGTAATATAACTCTGCAAAGGAGTTAAGCACATAATCTAAGTCAGCTCTAGAGCTGCAACACTGGCAGCTAGTTGAACACATCTGGTGAACCAATGACAAGAAGCTTACGTATGTAGCCACCAATCACCAGCTAAGCTCCCAGAAATGCATTGCTGGAAAACCTTTTTGAAGGGGTTAAATAGTTACATAGTAGATGAGGTTGAAAAAAGACAGAAGTCTATCAAATTCAAATCTTAAGTTATTTACAATAAAAGCTCCAGTTGATTTTAAATGAATCCCATTAAATAGGTGACCCATTTAACACAAGCAATCATACCCCTGAATTCTGTTTCTAGCCAGAAATGTAGCTATACCAATTTTAAATGTAGCTATGATATTGGCATTTACTACCTCCTTAGGTAATGAGTTCCACAATGTAATTGCTCTTACAGTTAAAAAAACATTTACATTGCTGGAGGTTAAATCTCTTTTCCTCCAGCCTTAAATTGTGATGCCTGCACCAAACAAAATTACTGTAAAACAGAGTATTTCTTTTATCACTTTTTATGTGTTAGTAAAATTTGCTTTTTTTTTTACAGTTTGGGGACATACCCCATAACAAAAACCCTCTTTTGTATATTTATCTTATCTCCTTTGTCTTAGCCAATTAAGGGCCCACTGCACTGATCAAGCAATACTTAACGTTAAATTACAGAAAAAGCAGCAAGATAAGTAATAAAGTACTCTGCAATCTGTTTTATTATGTAAAATTAAGACTAAAAGAGACACAAGTATAATTTGCAGGATTTCAGTTTTGCATATAAAGTTGGCTTAAAGGGACACTCAAGTCAAAATTAAACTTTCATGAATCAGATTGAACATGCAATTTTAAACAACTTTCCAATTTACTTCCTTTAACTAATATTGTCTTTTTATATTTACACTTTTTAAATCATTAGCTCCTACTGAGCATGTGCAAGAAGTCACAGAAAATACGTATATGCATTTGTGATTGGCTGAGGGCTGTCACATGATACAGGGGAAGTGGAAATGGATATAACTTTGAAATTTGTTAGAAAAAAAATCTACTACTCATTTGACGTTTAGTTTATTGCATTTTTTTTTTATCATGAATTTCTTGATAATGCAAATCTGTATTTACTGGTCCTTTAAGAATTCGATCTTCTTTTACATGTTTAAGGGGCCATTCTAGTGAAAACATAACATGCTGTCATTCATTAGTGAATGTCATGTTAGCACTATCAACCCTGCAAGTCTGTGTCTAACCTCCAAATAAGGGTTACACACACAGTTAAAGTACAGCTCAGGAGCCACAGAGAGCTAGTGCTGCTGTTTGAGTGTCTTGCAGTTTCAGCTCGGGACCAGCAGTTCTCTGCTCCTCCCTTGCACTACTTTATCCATGTGTTTTAACTTATTTTGCAGGCTAGAATTGCAGGGTCAATAGTGATAAAATGACATGCTCTAATGAATGAAATGTTTCTTGTTTTTTCACTATAATGGCCTTAAGGGTCATCATTTAGTATCCACTTGCAATACTGGTGAGCACAAAACAGGAATTCTCTTAACTGGAATACAATGTATTTTTTATATGTAAACAAACATAGGTGCCATAAACTCTGTGTATGTACAGAGCCAAAGGGTCCTCCCGGAGAGGTCAGCCCTGGGGAGCACCCTCTTCCCCAACGTCAGCTGCCAGTTGCACAGATAACTCACTAGGGTGGGCATCCTCAGTAAAGTGGGATTAAGCTTATGCTTCACTATAGCAGTAAGCAAACCGATGCTGTACAAAAGAAGCAACTTAGGGTGGCTGGGTTCCAATACACCCTTGTGTTATAGGGGCATAAGTCAGTAGTATGCTGCCCTGTACAGCTATGCCACGCTGTTGTATCAACCTTGTTTTATATGGGCATAAGTCAGTAGTATGCTGCCCTGTACAGCTATGCCATGCTGTTGTATCACCCTTGTTTTATGTGGGCATAAGTCAGTAGTATGCTGCCCTGTACAGCTATGCCACGCTGTTGTATCACCCTTGTTTTATGTGGGCATAAGTCAGTAGTATGCTGCCCTGTACAGCTATGCAACGCTGTTGTATCACCCTTGTTTTATGTGGGCATAAGTCAGTAGTGTGCTGCCCTGTACAGCTATGCCACGCTGTTGTATCACCCTTGTATTATATGGGCATAAGTCAGTAGTATGCTGCCCTGTACAGCTATGCCACGCTGTTGTATCACCCTTGTTTTATGTGGGCATAAGTCAGTAGTGTGCTACCCTGTACAGCTATGCCACGCTGTTGTATCACCCTTGTTTTATGTGGGCATAAGTCAGTAGTGTGCTGCCCTGTACAGCTATGCCACATTGTTTTATGTGGGCATAAGTCAGTAGTGTGCTGCCCTGTACAGCTATGCCACGCTGTTGTATCACCCTTGTTTTATATGGGCATAAGTCAGTAGTATGCTGCCCTGTACAGCTATGCCATGCTGTTGTATTACAATTTGTTATTATATAATGTGTTTATTAAAAAAATGCTCAGACTGGTGAATATGTGCTCATGCCCAGTTTTATGGACAGGCAAACTAGTCCACAGTATGTGCGCACCAATCGCAGATCCTGTGTGTTTTTTTTGTTTTTTATGTATTGGAAAATAAATTTAAGGAACAGTCTGGTCAAAATTAAACTTTCATGATTCAGATAGGGCATATGATTTTAAACAGCTTTCCAATTCACGTTTATAATCAAATTTGCTTTGTTCTCTTGGTATTCTTTGTTGAAAGTTAAACATAGGTAGGCTCATATGCTAATTTCTAAACCCTTTAAGGCCACCTCTAATCTGGATGCATTTGACAGTTTTTCCACAGCTAGAGGGTGTTAGTTAATCTGTGTCATATAGATAACATTGTGCTCACACCTGTGGAGTTACTTATGAGAGGGCACTGATTGGCTAAAATGCAAGTCTGCAAAAAATCTGAAATAAGGGGGCAGTCTACAGAGGCTTAGATACAAGGTAATCACAGAGGTGAAAAGCAGGGGTCAAGTCGGGCGGGAACGCATGGGAACGGAGTTCCTGCACTATTTTTGCAGGAGGAACTAAGTTCCCCCTGGACACAGAACAGAAACACTTCAGTAAACACTGCTGCTGCTGGTGGGAGGAGCTGGAGCGCAGTCTGGTTATAGGAATAGTGAGATCCTCTAGTAATGGGCAGTAACACTTCCTACAACACACTAAATGCGAGCCTTTCAGCGGTCCTGCTGTGTGATCACCCCACACTGTGTGTAACACATGGTGCTTACTTTTCTGTGTGTCTAACTTTGGGATATTTAGCTCCCCTCACCAGAAACAGGACTATTGCAGCTTAAGTGGGTGAGACTCTGTGACAAAGAAGGATTCTCAGGCCCAAAGGCCACCATTTAACCCTTCATTTGATTTTATTTACTTTCATTAACCAAAGTGTATAGATTATATACATATAAATACAGTGTGTGTATATATATATATATTAATTGTGAGGGTTGTGGAAGTCTTGGTGAGTTCCCACACTTCTTTTTGTAGGACTTGACCCCTGGTAAAAAGTATATTAAATATAACTGTATTAGTTATGCAAAACTGGGGACTGGGTAATAAAGGGATTATCTATCTTTCTAAACAATAACAATTCTGGAGTAGACTTTCCCTTTAATATAATATGCTGCTATATAATATCCTGCATGCTATTAATCACGCTGCCCCTTTTTGGATGTGCTACTAATGTTTCATGCAGAAACGCACACCACACATACAGTGGATATAAAAAGTCTACACACTGCTGTTAAAATGTCAGGTTTCTGTGATGTAAAAATATGAGGCAAAGATAATATTTAAAGATAATAATTAAAATATAACTTTATTTGGGGTTAATCAGAGGCACTTTAAATGATGGCAGGTGTGTACTGACTCCTATTTAACATGATTTTGAATGTGATTGCTTATGCAACAATATTTCATTTTTTTTATTTTTACTAAAAGATTTCAGTTTACTTTTCATTTGAGTTGTACAGTTTATAGGACACATTAACCATTTGAGTGCTAAGCACTTTCCCACCTGGGTGCTAAGCTGATTTGAGGATTTTTTAAATTTTTTATTTAATTTAATTTTTAATTTTTTTAATTTTTCTTTTTTCAGATCCCCATATACCATTGGAAAGGTTAGACGATTACCTTTCCAACAGTGGGTCTTGGGGATCTGTAGCTGCTTAGATGCCTGAGATACAGGCTTCTAAGCAGCGTGCCCCCTTTCCCTATACTTGTCATTGTATTATGTTAATAAAGTTGCGCGGTTACGTCATCACGTCATTGCGCGTGACGTCACCATGCAAATCGTGAAGCCCAGGCGATGCCTGTCACTATACAGGCCCTATCGCCAGGGTAGGAGTGGGTGGGAGCCCCCAGATCTCCCTCAAGATGGGAGAGTGCTAGTGACGGCTCTAAACCGTCTTTAGCACCTGAGTGGGAAACTCTGCGACGGGTTAAGAGCCGTCGTTCGCACTCAAGGAGTGGAAAAAGTTCTGAAATTATTTTCTTTGTCTAATTTTTTTACATCACAGAAACGTGACATTTTAATAGGGGTGTCTAGACTTTTTATATCCACTGTATGTTGCTTCAAACCTGAGTGCATGATAGACAATGCTCTGCAATACCTGTTTTTAGAGCATATTCATTGCTTGAAAAAGCAGAACATTTGGTGCTGGAGTTCAGCCATAGCAGTATATCAGGTACCGCATCAAATTATAAGCATTCCTATTTAGCCACACGTTGTGATGATGGTTATACCTCTGTGTTCAGACATAATACACGGCTTTGGTTGGTGAGGGTTACCATGATGTCTTCTATTCGGTGTGAAAGACGACACTGTCACCCTCGCCTTTACTTTCTAGCACAGCGCTCTCTAGTGTTGTGATATCATATCACTGTGTGTGCACTGAAGTATTGATAAGATATGCCTTTGCTATAAAACAGACTGTTACCTGCATCAGTTGTATTAAAGTTTTGGTGGAGGGGGAGATGGGCTGTTATGGAGACTCTCTCTATTCCTATTTGGGTATGAGGGAACTAGTGACTCCTTATTTGAAAGAGGAAGAAGCCTTTCTTTTAAATCAGAAATCGTATGTTACTTTAAGTAGTGCGGGGGTTGAGGTGTATACTCCTAATGAGGAAGTGTCTCTGCCACAGGGGACTTTTTCATTGCATGTGACATCATCATGAACAGTGTGATGACATCACGGCTCTGAAACTGAAGCAGGAAATATGAGAAATGGTTATCACCTGCCCAGATGGACACCATGGAGAGTGGGGCTGTCTGATTAAGTTTAAAAGTTATAAGCCCTCTCATTTGATAGCATAATTTCTCCAACATTGGTGTGTCCGGTCCACGGCGTCATCCTTACTTGTGGGAATATTCTCTTCCCTAACAGGAAATGGCAAAGAGCACAGCAAAAGCTGCCCATATAGCCCCCCCTCTGGCTCCGCCCCCCAGTTATTCTCTTTGCCGCTCTGAACAAGTAGCATCTCCACGGAGATGGTGAAGAGTATGTGGTGTTAGTTGTAGTTTTTTATTCTTCTATCAAGAGTTTGTTATTTTAAAATAGTGCCAGTTTGTACTATTTACTCTAAAACAGAAAAGGATGAAGAGTTCTGTTTAAAAGAGGAGTATGATTTTAGCAGCAGTAACTAAAATCAATTGCTGTTCCCACGCAGGACTGTTGAGCCCAGAGAACTTCAGTTGGGGGGAACAGTTTGCAGACTTTTCTGCTCAAGGTATGACTAGTCCATTTTCTAACAAGACTTAGTAATGCTAGAAGACTGTCATTTTCCCTCTTTGGGATCAGTAAGCCATTTTCTTAGACTCATAACAGAATGAAGGCTTATTAATGGGCTATATACTGGTTGACACTATTGTGGGCAAAATCGATTGATTTATTCGATATTTTTATGTTGTTTGAAGTGTTTTAAAACTTGAAAATACTTTGGTAATGTTTTTAAGCGCCAGGCAGTCGTTTAGACACCTTTCCCAGTCAGGAAGAGCCTTTCACTCTAGTAGGCAGAGCCTCAGTTAATTGCGCAGTTTCTTTTGGATGCAGTGCATGCAGCTTCATGTGAGAGGGTCTGGTGGCCATTAAAATGTTTCTGGAAGGCTTTTTTCTGTGGCGAATAACCCCCAAGGACAGGTGAAGCCGCAGCAAACGCTGTGGCTTGGACTGTAGTGGGTTTAAAATTGTTAATTTCTTTCATGTAATTAGCAAGAGTCCATGAGCTAGTGACGTATGGGATATACATTCCTACCAGGAGGGGCAAAGTTTCCCAAACCTCAAAATGCCTATAAATACACCCCTCACCACACCCACAATTCAGTTTTACAAACTTTGCCTCCTATGGAGGTGGTGAAGTAAGTTTGTGCTAGATTCTACGTTGATATGCGCTCCGCAGCAAGTTGGAGCCCGGTTTTCCTCTCAGCGTGCAGTGAATGTCAGAGGGATGTGAGGAGAGTATTGCCTATTTGAATGCAGTGATCTCCTTCTACGGGGTCTATTTCATAGGTTCTCTGTTATCGGTCGTAGAGATTCATCTCTTACCTCCCTTTTCAGATCGACAATATACTCTCATATATACCATTACCTCTGCTGATTCTCGTTTCAGTACTGGTTTGGCTTTCTACAAACATGTAGATGAGTGTCCTGGGGTAAGTAAATCTTATTTTCTGTGACACTCTAAGCTATGGTTGGGCACTTTGTTTATAAAGTTCTAAATATATGTATTCAAACATTTATTTGCCTTGACTCAGAATGTTCAACATTCCTTATTTTCAGACAGTCAGTTTCATATTTGGGATAATGCATTTGAATCAAACATTTTTTCTTACCTTAAAAATTTGACTCTTTTTTCCCTGTGGGCTGTTAGGCTCGCGGGGGCTGAAAATGCTTCATTTTATTGCGTCATTCTTGGCACGGACTTTTTTGGCGCAAAAAATCTTTTCCGTTTCCGGCGTCATACGTGTCGCCGGAAGTTGCGTCATTTTTTGACGTTCTTTTGCGCCAAAAATGTCGGCGTTCCGGATGTGGCGTCATTTTTGGCGCCAAAAGCAATTAGGTGCCAAATAATGTGGGCGTCTTATTTGGCGCTAAAAAAATATGGGCGTCGCTTTTGTCTCCACATTATTTAAGTCTCATTTTTCATTGCTTCTGGTTGCTAGAAGCTTGTTCTATGGCATTTTTCCCCATTCCTGAAACTGTCATTTAAGGAATTTGATCAATTTTGCTTTATATGTTGTTTTTTCTCTTACATATTGCAAGATGTCTCACGTTGCATCTGAGTCAGAAGATACTTCAGGAAAATCGCTGTCTAGTGCTGGAACTACCAAAGCTAAGTGTATCTGCTGTATACTTTTGGTAGCTATTCCTCCGGCTGTTGTTTGTATTAATTGTCATGACAAACTTGTTAATGCAGATAATATTTCCTTTAGTAATGTACCATTGCCTGTTGCAGTTCCTTCAACATCTAAGGTGCAGAATGTTCCTGATAACATAAGAGATTTTGTTTCTGAATCCATCAAGAAGGCTGTCTGTTATTTCTCCTTCTAGAAAACATAAAAAATCTTTTAAAACTTCTCTCCCTACAGATGAATTTTTAAATGAACATCATCATTCTGATGACTCTTCTGGTTCAGAGGATTCTGTCTCAGAGATTGATGCTGATAAATCTTCATATTTATTTAAAATGGAATTTATTCGTTCTTTACTTAAAGAAGTACTAATTGCTTTAGAAATAGAGGATTCTGGTCCTCTTGATACTAATTCTAAACGTTTAGATAAGGTATTTAAATCTCCTGTGGTTATTCCAGAAGTTTTTCCTGTTCCTAATGCTATTTCTGAAGTAATTTCTAAAGAATGGGATAAATTGGGTAATTCATTTACTCCTTCTAAACGTTTTAAGCAATTATATCCTGTGCCGTCTGACAGATTAGAATTTTGGGACAAAATCCCTAGAGTTGATGGGGCTATTTCTATCCTTGCTAAACGTACTACTATTCCTACGTCAGATGGTACTTCGTTTAAAGGGACAGTTTACTCAAAATTTTTCTCCCCTTTAATTTGTTCCCAATGATCCACTTTACCTGCTGGAGTGTATTAAATTGTTTACAAGTAGCTCCTTTACCCTTATATTGGCATTTGAAATTGTTAATTTAGCATGTAGTATCCCCACCTATTCTGAAAGTTTGTGGCCGCGCGTACCAGCTATAGATAAGCTTTGTAAACACAGCCAGCAGAAGAAATGACACTCCCAGTGTGATAAAGCAGAGATAAGGTAATAAAATGTTGATTTTTCCATTGTTCTCTCAAAGTATTGGTGATTGTTTTAAGGACAGATATAAGATAAAGAAGCAGGTATATGTGCACAATGTGATACAGTAATGAGATCTGATTATACCTACAAGCTCAACCTATTTTATTAGGATGTGGCTTCAAAACACAAAATCAGAGCTTTAATATACAGAAATAAACCTTAAAAAGCTAATTTTCATACATTTTTTACTCTGCAGTTGGTAAAAAAAGCAATTGTAAACCCATTAAGGGAAAAACTATTTTACAGTATACTGTCCCTTTAAGGATCCTTTAGATAGGAAAATTGAATCCTTTCTAAGAAAAGCTTATCTGTGTTCAGGTAATCTTCTTAGACCTGCTATATCATTGGCTGATGTTGCTGCAGCTTCAACTTTTTGGTTGGAAACTTTAGCGCAACAAGTAACGGATCATGATTCTCATAATATTATTATTCTTCTTCAGCATGCTAATAATTTTATCTGTGATGCCATTTTTGATATTATCAGAGTTGATGTCAGGTTTATGTCTCTAGCTATTTTAGCTAGAAGAGCTTTATGGCTTAAGACTTGGAATGCTGATATGGCTTCTAAATCAACTCTACTTTCCATTTCTTTCCAGGGTAACAAATTATTTGGTTCTCAGTTGGATTCTATTATCTCAACTGTTACTGGTGGGAAAGGAACTTTTTTACCACAGGATAAAAAATCTAAGGGTAAAAACAGGACTAATAATCGTTTTCGTTCCTTTCGTTTCAACAAAGAACAAAAGCCTGATCCTTCATCCTCAGGAGCAGTTTCAATTTGGAAACCATCTCCAGTCTGGAATAAATCCAAGCCTTCTAGAAAGGCAAAGCCTGCTTCTAAGTCCACATGAAGGTGCGGCCCTCATTCCAGCTCAGGTTACGTTTTTTCAAAGAAATTTGGATCAAGAGTAATCTCCAAGATTCTGAAGGAATGCTCGTTTGTTCTGCTGGTAGCTCCGGCATGGCCTCACAGGTTTTGGTATGCGGATCTTGTCCGGATGGCCTCTTGCCAACCGTGGACTCTTCCGTTAAGACCAGACCTTCTGTCGCAAGGTCTTTTTTTCCATCAGGATCTGAAATCCTTAAATTTAAAGGTATGGAGATTGAACGCTTGATTCTTGGTCAAAGAGGTTTCTCTGACTCTGTGATTAATACTATGTTACAGGCGCGTAAATCTGTATCTAGAGAGATATATTATAGATTCTGGAAGACCTATATTTCTTGGTGTCTTTCTCATAATTTTTCTTGGCATTCTTTTAGAATACCGAGAATTTTACAGTTTCTTCAGGATGGTTTAGATAAGGGTTTGTCCGCAAGTTCCTTGAAGGTCAAATCTCTGCTCTTTCTGTTCTTTTTCACAGAAAGATTGCTATTCTTCCTGATATTCATTGTTTTGTACAAGCTTTGGTTCGTATAAAACCTGTCATTAAGTCAATTTCTCCTCCTTGGAGTTTGAATTTGGTTCTGGGGGCTCTTCAAGCTCCTCCGTTTTGAACCTATGCATTCATTGGACATTAAATTACTTTCTTGGAAAGTTTTGTTCCTTTTGGCAATCTCTTCTGCCAGAAGAGTTTCTGAATTATCTGCTCTTTCTTGTGAGTCTCCTTTTCTGATTTTTCATCAGGATAAGGCGGTGTTGCGAACTTCTTTTGAATTTTTACCTAAAGTTGTGAATTCCAACAACATTAGTAGAGAAATTGTGGTTCCTTCATTATGTCCTAATCCTAAGAATTCTAAGGAGAAATCGTTGCATTCTTTGGATGTTGTTAGAGCTTTGAAATATTATGTTGAAGCTGCTAAGTCTTTCCGAAAGACTTCTAGTTTATTTGTTATCTTTTCCGGTTCTAGAAAAGGCCAGAAAGCTTCTGCCATTTCTTTGGCATCTTGGTTGAAATCTTTAATTCATCTTGCCTATGTTGAGTCGGGTAAAACTCCGCCTCAGAGGATCACAGCTCATTCTACTAGGTCAGTTTCTACTTCCTGGGCGTTTAGGAATGAAGCTTCGATTGATCAGATTTGCAAAGCAGCAACTTGGTCCTCTTTGCATACTTTTACTAAATTCTACCATTTTGATGTATTTTCTTCTTCTGAAGCAGTTTTTGGTAGAAAAGTACTTCAGGCAGTGGTTTCAGTTTGAATCTTCTGCTTATGTTTTTTATTAAACTTTATTTTGGGTGTGGATTATTTTCAGCAGGAATTGGCTGTCTTTATTTTATCCCTCCCTCTCTAGTGACTCTTGTGTGGAAAGATCCACATCTTGGGTAGTCATTATCCCATACGTCACTAGCTCATGGACTCTTGCTAATTACATGAAAGAAAACATAATTTATGTAAGAACTTACCTGATAAATTCATTTCTTTCATATTAGCAAGAGTCCATGAGGCCCGCCCTTTTTTTGTGGTGGTTATGATTTTTGTATAAAGCACAATTATTCCAATTCCTTATTTTATATGCTTTCGCACTTTTTTATCACCCCACTTCTTGGCTATTCGTTAAACTGAATTGTGGGTGTGGTGAGGGGTGTATTTATAGGCATTTTGAGGTTTGGGAAACTTTGCCCCTCCTGGTAGGAATGTATATCCCATACGTCACTAGCTCATGGACTCTTGCTAATATGAAAGAAATGAATTTATCAGGTAAGTTCTTACATAAATTATGTTTTTATAAAATTGCTTCGGTTTCCTCATTTAAGGGGTTACAAACTTAAAAATTGGTGTGCAATACTTTCAAAGCATTAAGACACTAGTGTGCAAATTTGGTAAGGATCGGATATTTCCTTCATAGTTTTTCACACATTCAGAAATAAAGTGTGCTCTGTTTAACATTTAAAGAGACAGTAACGGTTTTGTTTAAAAACGGTTTTATTGCATTAATAGCCTGTATAAGCCTGTCTAACATGTCTGTACCTTCAGATAGAACATGTTCTGTATGTATGGAGGCCAAGGTGGTCCCCCCTTTAAATGTATGTGACAATTGTGCCATGGCGTCCAGACATAGTAAGGACAGTACTGTCACATTTAATAAGGTTGCCCAAGATGATTCCTCAAATGAAGGTAGTGGGGGTAGTTCACTATCCTCTCCTTCTGTGTCAATACCAGTTATGCCCGCACAGGCGACACCTAGTACATCTAGCGCGCCAATGCTTGTTACTATGCAACAATTAACGGCAGTAATGGATAATTCTATAGCTAATTTTTTATCCAAAATGCCAGCATTTCAAAGAAAGCGTGATTGCTCAGTTTTAAATACAGTGGAAGAGCAAGAGTGCGCTGACGATAATTTATCGGTCATACCCTCACACCAGTGAGAATTGGCAGTGAGGGAGGGTCTGTCGGAGGGAGAAATTTCTGATTCAGGAAGAGTTTCTCAACAGGCAGAACCTGATGTTGTGACGTTTAAATTTAAGTTAGAACATCTCCGCGCCTTACTTAAGGAGGTACTAACTAACTACTCTGGATGATTGTGACTCTTTGGTCATCCCAGAAAAATTGTGCAAAATGGACAAATTCCTAGAGGTCCCTGTGCACCCTGATGCCTTTCCGATACCTAAAAGGGTGGCGGACATAGTGACTAAGGAGTGGGAGAAACCAGGCATACCTTTTGTCCCACCTCCTATATTTAAGAAAATGTTCCCCATGGTCGACCCAAGGAAGGACGCATGGCAAACAGTCCCTAAGGTTGAGGGAGCAGTTTCTACGCTAGCCAAACGCACGACTATTCCCATTGAGGACAATTGTGCTTTCAAAGATCCTATGGATAAAAAATTGGAGGGTTTGCTTAAAAAGATTTTTGTTCAGCAAGGTTTCCTCCTCCAACCAATTTCGTGTATTATTCCTGTCACTACGGCGGCGTGTTTTTGGTTCGATGAACTAGAAAAGTCGCTCAATAAGGAGACTCCATATGAGGAAGTCATGGACAGAATTCACGCACTTAAGTTAGCTAATTCCTTTATTTTAGATGCCGCTTTGCAATTGGTGAGGTTAGCGGCGAAAAATTCAGGTTTTGCAATTGTGGCGCGCAGAGCGCTCTGGCTAAAGTCTTGGTCGGCGAATGTGTCTTCCAAGACAAAATTGCTTAATATTCCTTTCAAAGGTAAGACCCTTTTTGGGCCAGAATTGAAGGAGATTATTTCAGACATCACTGGGGGAAAGGGCCATGCCCTCCCACAGGATAGGCCTTTTAAGGCTAAGAATAAGTCCAATTTTCGTTCCTTTCGTAACTTCAGGAACGGACCGTCTCCTAACTCTGCAGCCTCTAGACAAGAGGGTAACGCTTCCCAGGCTAAGCCAGCTTGGAAACCAATGCAAGGCTGGAACAAGGGCAAACAGGCCAAGAAGCCTGCTGCTGCTACCAAGACAGTATGAAGGGGTAGCCCCCGATCCGGGACCGGATCTAGTAGGGGGCAGACTTTCTCTCTTTGCTCAGGCTTGGGCAAGATTTTTTCCGGATCCCTGGGCACTAGAAATAGTCTCTCAGGGTTATCTTCTAGAATTCAAGGAACTTCCTCCAAGGGGAAGGTTCCACATGTCTCGCTTATCTTCAGACCAGATAAAGAGACAGGCATTCTTACATTGCGTAGGAGACCTTTTAAAGATGGGAGTGATACACCCAGTTCCAACAGCGGAACAAGGTCAGGGGTTTTACTCAAACCTGTTTGTAGTTCCCAAAAAAGAGGGAACTTTCAGACCAATTCTGGATTTAAAAATTCTAAACAAATTCCTCAGAGTTCCATCGTTCAAAATGGAAACCATTCTAACAATTTTACCTACAATCCAGGAGGGTCAATATATGACTTCCATGGATTTAAAAGATGCGTACCTACATATTCCTATCCACAAAGATCATCATCAGTTCCTAAGGTTCGCCTTTCTGGACAAGCATTACCAGTTCGTGGCTCTTCCGTTCGGTTTAGCCACTGCTCCCAGAATCTTCACAAAGGTGCTAGGGTCCCTTCTAGCGGTTCTAAGACATAGGGCATTGCAGTGGCACCTTACCTAGACGACATTCTAATCCAAGCGTCGTCCCTTTCCAGATCAAAGGCTCATACAGACATTGTATTAGCTTTTCTCAGGTCTCACGGGTGGAAGGTGAACGTGGAAAAGAGTTCCCTGTCCCCGTCTACAAGAGTTCCCTTTCTGGGAACAATAATAGATTCTGTAGAAATGAAGATCTTTCTGACAGAGGTCAGAAAATGAAAGCTTCTAAAGGCTTGTCAAGTTCTTCAATCTATTCCTCAGCCTTCCATAGCTCAGTGCATGGAAGTAATAGGTCTAATGGTTGCAGCAATGGACGTGGTCCCTTTTGCTCGAATTCATCTAAGACCATTGCAACTGTGCATGCTCAGACAGTGGAATGGGGATTATGCAGACTTGTCTCCCCAGATTCAAGTAGACCAGTTAACCAGAGACTCACTCCGTTGGTGGTTGACTCAGGATCACCTGTCTCAGGGAATGAGTTTCCGCAGACCAGAGTGGGTCATTGTCACGACCGACACCAGTCTATTAGGCTGGGACGCGGTCTGGGACTCCCTGAAAGCTCAGGGTCTATGGTCTCGGGAAGAGTCTCTTCTCCCGATAAACATCCTGGAACTGAGAGCGATATTCAATGCGCTCCGGGCTTGGCCTCAACTAGCGAAGGCCGGATTCATAAGATTCCAGTCGGACAACATGACGACTGTAGCTTACATCAACCATCAGGGAGGAACAAAGAGTTCCTTGGCGATGAGAGAGGTATCCAAGATCATCAAATGGGCGGAGGATCACTCCTGCCATCTATCTGCAATTCACATCCCAGGAGTAGACAACTGGGAGGCGGATTATTTGAGTCGTCAGACTTTCCGGGGGAGTGGGAACTTCACCCGGAGGTCTTTGCCCAGTTAACTCAATTATGGGGCATTCCAGACATGGATCTGATGGCGTCTCGTCAGAACTTCAAGGTTCCTTGCTACGGGTCCAGATCCAGGGATCCCAAGGCGACTCTAGTGGATGCATTAGTGGCGCCTTGGTCGTTCAACCTAGCTTATGTGTTTCCACCGTTTCCTCTCCTTCCCAGGCTCGTAGCCAGGATCAAACAGGATAAGGCCTTGGTGATTCTGATAGCTCCTGCGTGGCCACGCAGGACTTGATATGCAGACCTGGTGAATATGTAATCGGCTCCACCATGGAAGCTACCTTTGAGACAGGATCTTCTAGTACAAGGTCCATTCGAACATCCAAATCTAGTTTCTCTTGATTTTATCCAAGCGTGGGTTTTCAAATTCAGTGATAGATACTCTGGTCCAAGCCAGAAAACCTGTGACTAGAAAGATTTACCATAAAATATGGAAAAAATATATGTGTTGGTGTGAATCCAAGGGATTCTCCTGGAGTAAAATTAAAATTCCTAAGATTCTTTCCTTTCTCCAAGAGGGTTTGGATAAAGGGTTGTTAGCGAGTTCTCTTAAAGGACAGATTTCTGCTTTATCTGTTTTGTTACACAAACGCCTGGCAGCTGTGCCAGATGTACAGGCTTTGGTCAGAATCAAGCCTGTTTACAGACCCATGACTCCTCCTTGGAGTCTAAATTTAGTTCTTTCAGTTCTTCAAGGGGTTCCGTTTGAACCTTTACATTCCATAGATATTAAGTTACTATCTTGGAAAGTTCTGTTTTTGGTTGCTATTTCTTCTGCTAGAAGAGTTTCTGAATTATCTGCTTTGCAGTGTGATCCACCCTATCTGGTGTTCCATTCAGATAAGGTCGTTTTGCGTACCAAGCCTGGTTTTCTTCCAAAAGTAGTTTCCAACAAGAATATTAACCAGGAAATAGTTGTTCCTTCTCTGTGTCCGAATCCAGTTTCAAAGAAGGAACGTTTGTTACACAATTTAAATGTGGTCCGTGCTTTAAAGTTCTATTTAGACGCAACAAAGGATTTCAGACAAACTTCATCTTTGTTTGTCGTTTACTCTGGTAAGAGGAGAGGACAAAAAGCTACTGCTACCTCTCTTTCTTTCTGGCTGAAAAGCATCATCCGATTGGCTTATGAGACTGCCGGACGGCAGCCTCCTGAACGCATCACAGCTCACTCTACTAGGGCTGTGGCTTCCACATGGGACTTCAAGAACGAGGCTTCTGTTGATCAGATATGTAAGGCAGCGACTTGGTCTTCTCTGCACACTTTTGCCAAATTTTACAAATTCGATACTTATGCTTCTTCGGAGGCTATTTTTGGGAGAAAGGTTTTGCAAGCCGTGGTGCCTTCCGTTTAGGTAACCTGATTTGCTCCCTCCCTTCATCCGTGTCCTAAAGCTTTGGTATTGGTTCCCACAAGTAAGGATGACGCCATGGACCGGACACACCAATGTTGGAGAAAACAGAATTTATGCTTACCTGATAAATTTCTTTCTCCAACGGTGTGTTCGGTCCACGGCCCACCCTGGTTTTTTAATCAGGTTTGAAAAATGTATTTCTCTATACACTACAGTCACCACGGCACCTTATAGTTTCTCCTTTTTTCTCCTAACCGTCGGTCGAATGACTGGGGGGCAGAGCCAGAGGGGGGGCTATATGGGCAGCTTTTGCTGTGCTCTTTGCCATTTCCTGTTGGGGAAGAGAATATTCCCACAAGTAAGGACGACGCCGTGGACCGGACACACCGTTGGAGAAAGAAATTTATCAGGTAAGCATAAATTCTGTTTTTCCTCTTTTAAATTAAATATGGGTCCCCTAGTACAACATGTGTAATGTTGATTATGTATCCATCCTGGGCATTAGGTGGGTGCTTGGTAAGGGGAAGAAAACATATAGGGGCATATATCCTAAATGCACACTACAGCTTACATTAAATTCCCCTGCATATGCTGGAGGGATTACTCCCTTTCACATGCCCCTCTAGGTAGCAGCTAGTAGTCTCAGAAATTGCAGTCACTGGGGAGTTCTAGGTTGTTCTGGGCTCTACAAGTGACGTTAGCACCACAATCACTATTGTTTACATGGCCAGGTGAACACAATAACAGTGATAGAACAATATGTATATAGAACAGAATCAGATGTATAAGTTAACCTTTTGTTGTAACTGATTACAATGCTATTTATTTATTTATTTTTTTATTATTTTTTAAGCAGTGTCCTTCTGTCAAGTTACCAGGAACCAGACAGAGACGTGAAATGCTAAATTTAATTACACGTTTATTAGAAAATAACAAACAATTATAACTAGCTCAGAAGCCAAATGACAAGTCAGGAGTCAAAGCCAGAGCAGATAGTCAGACGAGCCAGGGTCAGGAACCAAAGCGAGTAGTCGGATGAGCCGGGGTCAGGAACACGAAGATCAGCGAAGTTGGGGGCAAAGCCAGGGATCAGGAACCAGAAGGGACGTCAAACAATCCAGGTTATACACAGAGTCAGGAACTCACAGAGAGGTCAGAGACAACGCAAAGGCAATGGCAAACAGGACTGAGGCAGTTAGAATGATGATGTCATTACTTCCTATTTGAGACTGCAGCCTGTCTCTCTCTGGTGTTGTTCTCCAGTTTGGCCATAAGAGGGAACCAGGGAGTAGTGAGCAGTGTTACACAGGTGAGTCTAAAATGGTAGCCAGGATAAAAAAAGCTGGAAATAACTAGTGAAGTCAGGGTGAAACCCTGACAGTACCCTCCCCTCAACAACGGGCATGGAAGGCACGGAGGAGGGCGAGAGCATGAACATCAGTAGAGGGAACTTATGAACGCTCCTCCGGACCGTAACCACTCCAGTGAAGCAAATACTGTATAAGACCTCTGGACATACGAGACTCAATAATGCTGCTGACCTCATATTCTTCATGGTTGTCAATAGAAATAGGATGGGGACGAGGCAACATAGTAGTAAACTGATTACAAACCAATGGTTTCAAGAGGGAGAAGTGAAAAACATTGGAGAAGTAGATGTGCATTGGAGAAGGAAGGTCAAGAGCTTGGGCAACCGGATTGACTCATCGGAGTATTCCAAAAGGCCCAACATAATGGGTAGCCAGTTTATTGGAAGGCACACAAAGGTTCAAGTTGTGGAAGGACAGTCAAACCATCTCCCCAACCTGGTAGGTAGGCGTGGGTAGACGCCTACGGTCAGCCTGTAACGTTTGGTGCTGCATTGTCTGTCTCCATATCGCTGGGGTAGAGGTGCAGAATTGGGCATGCTTCTGGTAGGACTAGGTGCAGCAGCGGTAACAGGAGCAGCCAAAGATTGTGGGGCGTTCTGATCCAAGCGTGCAGTGCGAGTCAGAAGTGTTTGCAGGGCTAGTGGAAATTGATCCATGTGGTCATCCTGTTCCTCCATCCTGGAAATGATTGTGTGTAAAGGTGGATTATTAGCACCATCAGGATTCATGGCCCTTACGTAATGTCAGGGTACCAGGAACCAGACAGAGACGTGAAATGCTAAATTTATCACACCTTTTATTAGAAAATGACAAAAAAAATTATAACGAGTCCAAAAGACAAATGACAAGTCAGGAGTCAAAGCCGGAGCAGATAGACGAGCTGGGTCAGGGACCATAGCGAGTAGTCAGGAACACGAAGATCAGTCGGGAACAAGCTAGGGATCAAGAACCGGAAAGGAACGTCAAATAAGTCAGGTTATACACTTAGTCAGGAATACAGGAACTCACAGAGAGGTAAGAGACAACGCAACGGCAATCGCAAACTGGACTGAGGCAGTAAAATAGGAAGTGATGACATCATCATTCTGGGACTGCAACTTGTCTCTCTCTGATGACGTTCTCCAGTTTGGCCATAATAGGGAGCCTGGGAGTTTTGAGCAGCGTTACACACTCTGCTACAGGCAAGGAGAAAACACAGGTGGAGTCTAAAATGGCAGCCAAGATAAATAGCTTAAAATAATTAGTGAAGTCAGGGTGAAACCTTCTAGTTGCAAGGTGAGTACCATAACAATGACAGACGTCAAGCTTTAGTACTTTTTTTTTGGAAGGGGATCTGGTGTCTCTAAAGGAGCCATTAGCTTACTCTAGAAATATATAAGATCCCTCCTTTGAAAAAGGGGGTGTTCCCAACATTCAAATAAGAAGAGGTTTATTGGGATGAATTTTGGTGAAACTATTTGTACACTAAGGGCCTGATGATCAAAAACTACCCGCCATGGAGAGAAACCACGCAACACTTTGGGGCTTTTTTTCTTCCTTTGCATCCAGAACCAGCATAGTGAGATAAACAGCTTTTTAAAATTCTTTGAGGGACCTCAGATTACTGACAAGATTTCTAATGATCTAATGCTCTCCACTCTGGCGAGATGATCTTGAATCATCTCGCCAGAGCGGAGAGCATTAGATCATCTCCCCAGAGTGGAGAGCATTAGATTGGGTCCTAAGGGCCTGATAGTCAAAGGATTCCCCAGCTTGGAGAGAACTTTGTAGCAATCTGAAAAGTGTGCACAGGGCCTAATTACCAAACTCCCAAAGATCCTAAAAGACCCCTACAATTAGGAAAAAATACAAATAAATCACACAATATACTTAGGAGCGCTCAAGGCTAAAGGTAAAGGTGACTAATATGGAATATAATGTGAAAAATGCGTAATTCTAAAACAACCAAAAAATAGGTTCTTATAAATTTATTATAACCGAACAAAGGAGAACTAGGCAATAAACATTATAATGATAGTAAATTAGATAAAAATTAGATAAAAATAACTAATCGGACGTCTCTAATAATAAAAAATATTTTAAAAACAAAGTGATAATT
>NC_069500.1:34862146-34874646 GCF_027579735.1 Bombina bombina | reverse complement strand
ACTAAGATCCACTGCTGTTCCCATAGAGGCTGAGGAGTACAGGAAAACTTCAGTTGGGGGAACGGTTTGCATGCTAAGCTGCATTGAGGTATGTTCAGTCAATTTTTTTCTAGACAGACTGTGATAATTCTAGAAAAGGCTGACAATATCCCCATGAGGGAAGGGTAAGCTGTATTCAGACACTTAATAGAGAATCTCAGCTTACACAAAGGGCTGATTTGTTACTGGTGGCACTTATGGGAAAAACGTTTTGGTATTGAAATTTTAACGTTTTTTTGAGGACTTTTAGGGGGCTTTGTGGCTAATTTAAGGGTTATTAACCCACATGGCTAGTTTAGAAACACTTTGGTGTGTTTCTTTTAGGCCCCATTGACATAGAGTGAGGTGGGAGGGGCCTATTTTCACGCCTCAGTTGCGCAGTTTCTTTTACTTTGAAGACATCCAGCTGCTTCTCCAGAGGGTCCTGCTGTGTTTGAGGGCCTAAAAGAGGTTTTTCCCCCCACAAATCTATCCTAAAGGGCAGGTAGGCGCAACAGCAGAGCTGTGGCAAGGTGCTGAACGTTTTTTTACCAGTTTTTGACGTTTTGTTAATCCGGTTTTTACATTAAGGGGTTAATCGTTTATTTGGCTGGTTGTGCAAACTTACTAAGGCTTTATGATTCTACTGTAAAAAAAATCGTAAAGTTTACTTCTTTTTTACACTGTTTTGCAGAGTTTGTGCATCTTTTTTTCTCTTAAAGGCACAGTACCGTTTTTTTTCTAAGTGTTATTTACTTTGAATTAAGTGTTTTCCAAGCTTGCTTGTTTCATTACTAGCCTGTTTAACATGTCTGACACCAAGGAAAATCCTTGTTCTATGTGTTTAGAAGCCATTGTGGAACCCCCTCTTAGAATGTGTCCCACTTGCACTGATATGTCTATAAATTATAAAGAGCATATTATAGCACTTATAAATATAGCGATAGATGATTCTCAGACAGAAGGAATTGAGGGTTTGCCATCTAGCTATCCCCAAGTGTCACAACCAGTAACGCCCGCACAAGTGACGCCAAGTACCTCTAGTGCGTCGACTTAATTTACTTTACAAGACATGGCCACACTTATGATTACAACCCTCACAGCGGTGTTATCTAAACTGCCTGGTTTACAAGGAAAGCGTGACAGCTCTGGGTTAAGAACAACTGCTGAGCCTTCTGACGCTTTAGTAGCCGTATCCGATATACCCTCACAATGTTCTGAAGTAGGGGTAAAGGATTTGCTATCTGAGGGAGAGATTTCTGATTCAGGAAAGACGCTCCCTCAGACGGATTCGGATATGATGGCCTTTAAATTTAAGCTTGAACACCTCCGCTTGTTGCTCAGGGAGGTATTAGCGACTCTGGATGATTGTGACCCTATAGTGGTCCCAGGGAAATTGTGTAAAATGGATAAATACTTAGAGGTTCCTGTTTACACTGATGTTTTTCCAGTCCCTAAAAGGATTGTGAATATTGTTACTAAGGAGTGGGATAGACCAGGTATACCGTTCGCTCCCCCTCCTGTTTTTAAGAAAATGTTTCCCATATCTGACACCATGCGGGACTCGTGGCAGACAGTCCCTAAGGTGGAGGGAGCTATTTCTACTCTCGCTAAGCATACAACTATACCTATTGAAGACAGTTGTGCTTTCAAAGATCCTATGGATAAAAAAATTAGAGGGTCTCCTAAAGAAAATTTTTTGTTCATCAAGGTTTTCTTCTCCAACCTATTGTGTGCATTGTTCCTGTAACTACTGCAGCTGCTTTCTGTTTCGAGGCTCTAGAAGAGGCTCTTCAGATGGAGACTCCATTAGAGGATATTATGGATAGAATTAAAGCCCTTAAATTGGCCAATTCTTTCATTACAGATGCCGCTTTTCAACTGGCTAAATTAGCGGCAAAGAACTCAGGTTTTGCCATTTTAGCACGCAGGGCGTTATGGCTTAAGTCCTGGGGGCCCATTTATCAAAGGGCTTGCGGACCTGATCCGACACTGCGGATCAGGTCCGCAAGACCTCGCTAAATGCGGAGAGCAATACGCTCTCCACATTTAACATTGCACCAGCAGCTCACAAGAGCTGCTGGTGCAACGCCGCCCCCTGCTGACTCGCGGCCAATCGGCCGCCAGCAGGGAGCTGTCAATCAACCCGATCGTATTCGATCTGGTTGATTTCCGGCGGTTCCTGTCCGCCTGCTCAGAGCAGGCGGACAGGGTTATGAAACAGCGGTCTTTAGACCGCTGCTTCATAACTTGTGTTTCTGGCGAGTCTGAAGACTCGCCAGAAACACGGCCCTTCAAGCTCCATACGGAGCTTGATAAATGGGCCTGCTGGTCTGCTGATGTGTCATCAAAATCTAAACTTTTGAACATCCCTTTCAAAGGAAAGACCCTATTCGGGCCTGAACTGAAAGAGATTATTTCAGACATCACTGGAGGGAAACGCCATCCCATCCCTCAGGATAAAACAAACAAAATGAGGACCAAACGAAATAATTTTCGTTCCTTTCGGAACTTCAAGGGTGGTCCCGCTTCGGCTGTCCCTGCTGCAAAGCAAGAGGGGAATTTTGCCAGTCTGGAGACCTAACCAGGCTTACAACAAAGGTAAACAGGCCAAGAAGCCTGCAGCTGCTTCAAAGATTGCATGAAGGGGTAGCCCCCGATCCGGGACTGGATCTAGTAGGGGGCAGACTCTCTCTCTTTGCTCAGGCTTGGGCAAGAGATGTTCACGATTCCTGGGCTTTAGAAATTGTGTCCCAGGGATATCTTCTGGACTTCAAAGACTCCCCCCCAAAGGGGAGATTTCACATTTCTCAATTGTCTGCAAACCAGACAAAGAGAGAGGCGTTCTTACGCTGTGTAGAAGACCTACATACCATGGGAGTGATCTGCCCAGTTCCAAAGGCAGAACAAGGGCTAGGGTTTTACTCAAACCTATTTGTGGTTCCCAAAAAAGAGGGAACTTTCAGACCAATATTGGATCTCAAAATTCTAAACAAGTTCCTCAGAGTACCATCATTCAAGATAAAGACTCTTCGGACTATTCTACCTCTGATCGAGGAGGGTCAATATATGACTACCGTGGACTTAAAGGATGCGTATTTACACATCCCTATTCAGAGATCATCATCAGTTCCTCAGATTCGCCTTTCTGGACAGGCATTACCAGTTTGTGGCCCTTCCCTTCGGGTTGGCCACGGCTCCCAGAATTTTTACAAAGGTGCTAGGGTCCCTGTTCGCGGTTCTAAGACCGCAGGGCATAGCAGTAGCGCCTTATCTAGATGATATCTTAATTCAGGCGTCGACTTTCCAACTAACCAAGTCTCACACGGACATCGTGTTGGCTTTTCTAAGATCTCACGGGTGGATGTAAACATGCATAAGAGTTCTCTCTTCCCTCTCACAAGAGTTTCCTTCCTTGGGACTCTGATAGACTCGGTAGAAATGAAAATATTTCTGACGGAGGTCAGAAAATCAAAACTCTTAACCACTTGCCGAGCTCTTCATTCCATTCCTCTGCCATCAGTAGCTCAGTGTATGGAGGTAATCGGACTCATGGTAGCGGCAATGGACATAGTTCCTTTTGCCCGCCTACACCGAAGACCACTGCAACTATGCATGCTCAAACAGTGGAATGGGGATTATGCAGATTTATCTCCTCAAATACATCTGGATCTGGAGACCAGAGATTCTCTTCTCTGGTGGTTGTCTCAGGACCACCTGTCTCAGGGAATGTGTTTCCGCAGGCCAGAGTGGCTCATAGTAACAACCGATGCAAGCCTGCTGGGTAGGGGTGCAGTCTGGAACTCCCTGAAATCACAGGGCTTATGGTCTCAGGAGGAAACTCTCCTCCCGATAAACATTCTAGAACTGAGAGCGATATTCAATGCGCTTCAGGCGTGGCCTCAGCTAGCTGCGGCCAAATTCATCAGATTTCAGTCGGACAACATCACGACTGTAGCTTATATCAATCATCAAGGAGGAACACAGAGTTCTCTTGCGATGATGGAGGTAACCAAAATAATCCAATGGGCAGAGACTCACTCTTGCAATCTTTCAGTCATCCATATCCCAGGGGTAGAGAACTGGGAGGCGGATTTCCTAAGTCGCCAGACTTTTCATCCGGTTGAGTGGGAGCTCCATCCGGAAGTATTTGCCCAGCTGACTCAGCTATGGGGCACACCAGAATTGGATCTGATGGCGTCCCGTCAGAATGCCAAACTTCCTTGTTACAGGTCCAAGTCCCGGGATCCCCAGGCAGTATTGATAGATGCTCTAGCAGTGCCCTGGTCCTTCAACCTGGCCTATGTATTTCCACCTTTTCCTGTCCTTCCACGTCTGGTTGCCAGAATCAAGCAGGAGAGAGCTTCAGTGATTTTGATAGCACCTGCGTGGCCACGCAGGACTTGGTATGCAGACCTGGTGGACATGTCATCTGTTCCACCGTGGACTCTGCCGCTGAGGCAGGACCTTCTAATCCAAGCTCCATTCAAGCATCCAAATCTAATTTCTCTGCCTCTGACTGCTTGGAGATTGAATGCCTGATTTTATCAAAGCGTGGTTTCTCTGAGTCGGTCATTGATACCCTGATTCAGGCTAGAAAGCCTGTCACCAGGAAAATTTATCATAAGATATGGCCAAAATATCTTTATTGGTGTGAATCCAAGGGTTACTCATGGAGTAAGATTAGGATTCCTAGGATATTGTCTTTTCTCCAAGACGGATTGGAGAAGGGATTATCAGCTAGTTCCTTAAAGGGACAGATATCTGCTTTGTCTATTCTTTACACAAACGTCTGACTGATGTTCCAGACGTTCAGGCGTTTAGTCAGGCTTTAGTTAGAATCAAGCATGTGTTTAAACCTGTTGCTCCGCCATGGAGTTTGAATTTAGTTCTTAAAGTTCAAGGGGTTCCGTTTGAACCCATGCATTCCATAGATATTAAGCTTCTATCTTGGAAAGTTCTGTTTCTTGTTGCTATCTCTTCAGCTCGAAGAGTGTCTGAACTATCTGCATTACAATGTGACTCACCTTATCTTGTGTTCCATGCGGATAAGGTGGTTTTGCGTACTAAGCCTGGGTTCCTACCTAAGGTTGTTACTAACAGGAATATCAGTCAGGAAATTGTTGTTCCTTCCCTGTGTCCTAATCCTTCTTCCAAGAAGGAACATCTGTTGCACAATCTTGATGTGGTTCGTGCTTTAAAGTTTTACTTACAAGCAACTAAAGATTTTCGTCAAACATCTTCGTTGTTTGTTGTCTATTCTGGTAAGCGGAGAGGTCAAAAGGCTACAGCTACCTCTTTCTTTTTGGCTGAAAAGCATCATCCGTTTGGCTTATGAGACTGTTCGCCAGCAGCCTCCTGAAAGGATTACTGCTCATTCTACTAGAGCAGTGGCTTCCACATGGGCTTTTAAAAATGAGGCTTCTGTTGAACAGATCTGTAAGGCGGCGACTTGGTCTTCACTTCATACTTTTTCCAAATTTTCCAAATTCCATACTTTTGCTTCTTCGGAGGCTATTTTTGGGAGAAAGGTTCTACAAGCAGTGGTGCCTTCCGTTTAAGGTACCTGTCTTGTCCCTCCCTTCATCCGTGTCCTAAAGCTTTGGTATTGGTATCCCTCAAGTATGGATGAATCCGTGGACTCGATACATCTAGCAAGAGAAAACAGAATTTATGCTTACCTGATAAATTTCTTTCTCTTGCGATGTATCGAGTCCACGGCCCGCCCTGTCTGTTTAAGACAGGTAGTATATTTTTATTTAAAAAACTTCAGTCACCTCTGCACCCTATAGTTTCTCCTTTTTCTTCCTAGCCTTCGGTCGAATGAATGGAGGGTGGAGCTAAGGGAGGAGTTATATAGACAGCTCTGCTGTGGGTGCTCTCTTTGCCACTTCCTGTTAGGAAGGAGAATATCCCACAAGTATGGATGAATCCGTGGACTTGATACATTGCAAGAGAGAGAAATTTATCAGGTAAGCATAAATTCTGTTTTTGTGTGGGTTTTTTTTCTATTTATCTTCTCCATTGACTTCTGTGGGTAATACGTGAAAATGTTATTTTGTAACTTGTAATAGTTGCGCAACCCCAAATGCGAAAAAGCCAAAACACGTGTGTTGTTTTCGCAACTGATTTGCCGTGCGACTTGTAATCTTGCCCAATGTGTTAAAATAAATTTTAAAAAAAGCCTTGTTTAGTTTTTTTGTTTTGTTTAATATTTAAACCACGCCACAAACACTAAATGGTAGATATCAACCCAAGCATGCTGCTGAAATGTATGTCCCTTTAACATTACCCAGAGGCTTTCCTAGACAGAGAGGTTAGGGAACTTGTATGAGGGTCACAGCTGGAACATACCATTTATGGGGCAGAGCATGGGGAAGCTGGAACAGTCCCTTTAAAAAAAAAAAGCGACATTTACAATAGCAGTCAAGCTGCAGCCTGGGAATCGAGCCAGACTTGCCAACCCATGACTATCCTGTAGGATCCAGCGTGGTTAGGAGCTCTGCCTTAAGATAGGGTTTGACAAATCCCATGGCTTCTAAAATTTAATTTCTGGTTTCTTACTTTTGTGTTATTTTATCACGATTTGAAACCCAAAAATTTTATTTTGTGATTCAGACAGAGCCTACAATCTTAAAAAAAGTTTCCAATTTACTTCTATTATCAAATTTGCTTCATTCAAATGATACCTAACCAAGGTTCTTGGACTAAATTGACCGAGAACCTTTAAAAGCACATTGTGGGGGGTGTGACCCATGGTAAGACTGCCAAAGGTGGTTGCAGCGCCCGAGGCTCTGATTAGAACAGAACGCTCTAGAGCGTATCTGCCCTCTGCCATTATTGCATTATCTGATTGGTCCGTGTGTCCATGACTCACCGGATGCACAACCAATTGGATAATGTTGCCAGTGTTTTGCTAGTGCCTAGTCAAAATATTCATTGTTTTGCACTCCCTGATTTGATCATCTCTGCTAAAGCCAATTAGGCATATGTGGCAGGGTTAAACTTGTATTTTTTTAAAAATCTACACATAAGACATTATATATTTAAGTCTATTTTCACTTTAAACATGCTGACATTTTTGATTGCATAATTATGAAATAATAGCTGTTTAAATTTAAACTAATATACCAAAAAATAGTTGTGCACTTCTTACTAATCTTCAGTTCTTATTGACCAATGAACATTAGCAGGAAGTTCTTATTGACCAATGAGCATTAGCAAAAAGTATCTATTGACCAATGAGCATTAGCAGGAAGTTCTTATTGACCAATGAGCATTAGCAGGAAGTTCTTATTGACCAATGAGCATTAGCAAGAAGTATCTATTGACCAATGAGCATTAGCAAGAAGTACCTATTGACCAATGAGCATTAGCAAGAAGTACCTATTGACCAATGAGCTTTAGCAGAAAGTACCTATTGATCAATGAGCATTAGCAAGAAGTACCTATTGACCAATGAGCATTAGCAGGAAGTATCTATTGACCAATGAGCATTAGCAGGAAGTATCTATTGACCAATGAGCACTAGCACGAAGTTAATAAAATAACGCAATTAAAAGCATAGGAGATACTAACGCTACAGCAGCATACACAAGTGAACTTATTTGTTTGTGTTTCTTACAATTTACTTGACAACGACACCCCATCCCACTGTGTTGCTTTCCTTGATATAGTGGGTGGATAAACGTACGTCTGACCATCCAAAGGAGTGTGATGTCACAACGAGGGCTACAGCTGGCAATTCGACTTTAACTGTAACTTTATAGCTTGAAAGAGACTCAAACAGATAACAAGTTCACTTGTGTATGCTGCCGTTACTGTTGTGCTTGCTAATTGGTGGCTAAATGTAGCCACCAACCAGCAAGTGCTACCCAGGGTGCTGAACCAAAAATGGGACGGCTCCTAGGCTTACATTCCTGCTTTTTCAAATAAAGATACCAAGAGAACAAAAAAAAATTGATAATAGGAGTAAATTAGAAAGTTGCTTAAAATTTGCTTCTCTATCTGAATCATGAAAAAAAAAATTGGGTTCAGTTTCCCTTTAAGTGCACTCTTGTGCAATTGTATCACTTTTAGTATTGTTTTCACTGTACTTTTGTGAGTTTTACGCATAGTTGTGACGCTATTTTTTATTAGTAGGAAGTATTTATTGACCAATGAGCATTAATAGGAAGTATTTATTGACAAATTATCAAGATGAACATAACTGATGCACAGTCGATTAAATTACTTAACCAATTGACAAATATCAATGAGCTTCTGCACATACCAACCAATCACTGTGCAGCATGTACGACTGTCAGGGTTTTGCATTCCACGGAATGCACATCAGCCTCTCTGATTTAAATTGGAGGAACCACAGGCAGAATCAATAATAAATGTGCACTGCACAATTGAAGTTCTACATTATGAAACCTTTTATGAGGAATCCTTTTTATTTTTTTATATTTTTGTGGACAAAGAAATGGGCGTACAAACAGTGTAAATTACAAACATTGCATCACATAGTCACCTCCTTTCTGATAGTCTGAAGTATACAGACAAGAATGAAGTCCTCCCATTGACTTATCAGCATAGGTCACTTTTGGACCTGCATTATTAAGGTCTGCGAACTAGGGGATAACATTAAGAAAGATATTAAAAAAAAAAACAAAAAAACAATTAACATTCAAAACGTTGCATCTTTAGGAAATATAATGCTATTTTAGGAAGGTTATGGAGATGCAAGTGCTAAAACTGGACAAACGACTAGTGTATAGACCAGCGCCATGCCAAAAGAGCAAATATAGGCATTAGGAATACATTCGCTAGCTTGAAGGGGCTTAAATGCCATGATATGTACTGTTTAAGGGTTATGGAGAGGAGCCCAGTTTATTGTGTAGGAATATTATCAGGTAATAGTTATCCTTGCTTCTCATGCTAGGCTTATATCATCATCTCATGGTCAGTAAATATACCAGACTTACCAGAATTATGTAAACATGAGGGGGCATGCAGGCCATTATTTAGTTATATAAAGGGGGTTAAATACCAAAATATAATGGGGATTAATCTCTGGTTAGTGTATAATACATTGGAGTATGGAGATAATTTACTTAGAAACAGCTAAATTGGAAATCAGTAGTTTTTCTTTTATAGTGATGTATAATACCTTTGTTAATGCGTGGTTCTCGCTGCAGCTTCGGCCACAAGCCACGTGGAGGGAACCAGATAGTCCCAAGGCCTATATTAGGCTATGGTAAACTATTTATAGGAAATCGCATGGGGACTTGCCTTTTTTTCCCTCTGAGGACTCTTCACCGACCTGCTAGTGATCTGCACAGTGACAAATGCAGCGATGTCTTGCTCTGTTTCTGGAGTGTTTTTGATCTGGGAGTGCAGTGCTGTCAGTTAAATCAAGATCCTGACTGCAAACTAAGACAGGTTGTGTGTTTTATAAGATGGTTCAGTAGAGTGGATAATCTTGTGTGGAATTATATGCTTAAATTCCAGCCGTAGTTGTGATGAGGATTTATAGGTTAGGTGGAATGTCTTTTATGGGTAAGTTAGTGTCTCTCTTTGCAGTACCATCCAGTGCCTGGTTAGTGGTGATCACTAAAAGGATTATCTTACCCGATGGTTATGGAGCGATGACATCCGGGTTTGGTGCTAGGGATGAGTTATCATTGTTATGTGTGATCTTAGAAGATTCTTGGGCTTGTTCTTCAAGATCCGTTCCAACTGGAGCCATGCTGTTTGAATTTTTCTGCATTGCAGAGATGTGATCTACCTTCTCCTGGCCCAGTACCGTATGCCCGTCATCCGGTAAAGCATCTTGTTATATGTTAAATATGTAAGACTGTACCTGCGGCATCTGCGATTAAGGAGATTGTGTCCATATATCCTGTGAGCTTGTTAGACTCTGAATGTCTGGTGGCAAGAGTGCTTAAAAGATTATCCATAGGAGATTTTTCCATCAGGATGTGCATGAGCTTCTCTAACTTTGCTAGGTACCGATCAAAGCGTTCCTGCAAGTTCAGTTCCCATGTGCTTTCCATCTTTAATACAGTTATGTAAATTCTATGCTTTGCAAGGCTGGTTTGAATAATGCAATAGCTTAGTCCCGTTAAGGCCAAGTACCTCGGGTGACCAAGGGGGAAGCGTTGCCTATATGGGGCTTCCACTGTAGGCCTATATCGTTCGTTTCTGGATTCCAGCGTCAATAATAAAGTGCAAACTATTGTGAGTGACTCCCCTCATAATAAGGTTGTAGATTAAGATAATTTACTGTAGGATGTCTCTGATAATCGATAGTTTATCAGTGTTTCGGCCAGAGCTCATGAAAATGCGACTGTTCAGGTTTGCTGTTTGGACACGCCCCCGAGGATTTTTTTTTGTTTTGTTAAATGTCCCTTAACCCTGTTCCCGCCGTTAGGACGTTTTATGCCGTCTTTTAGCACCATTAGGACGCATGGAACATCCTAACCGTTCAGCTATCCTGAAACCATAGCCGCTTCCTGTATGGGATCTCGGGCTGGGGGGTCGTGCCTAGCGTTATAGGCTCCTTCCTCCGACCCAATCCCATCATTGAAATCACATGATTTCATGAACAATCGCATTATTTTTAATTTTTTTGTTCCAATGTAGACACATGAATCCTGGAAGGAAGGGGTTAAATAAAGGAATAAAAAAATCACCCAGATAAACGGATTACTGTATCATTATGTCCATTTCAGATATATGTGGTTCTTAGACCTATGCGGGCAGTTTTGCAGGATAAGAATATGCGCTTGCAATATTCCACGCTTCGACAGCAATATTGGCTTAGAAATGCAAATTCAAAAAGCTGTGAGACTACAAACTGACTTGATCACTGCAAATGTTCACCATCTGCTCGCTGACAAGCACCACTGTAAGCAATGGAGCGAATACAGCCAGACAGCAGAAAAAAGTACTTTATACCTGTATGCATAATTTCATCTTTTTATGTCTCTCGGCACACACAGTTCCCTTAAGTTAAAGGAATACTGAACCCAAATTTTTTCTTTTGTGATTCGGATAGAGCAGGCAGTTTTAAGCAACTTTCTAATTTACTCCTCATCAATTTTTCTTTGTTCTCTTGCTATCTGTATTTGAAAAAGAAGGCATCTAAGCTTTTTTCTTGGTTCAGAACTCTGGACAGCACTTTTTTATTGGTGGATGAATTTATCCACCAATCAGCAAGGACAACCCAGGTTGTTCACCAAAAATGGGCCGGCATCTAAACTTACATTCTTGCATTTCAAATAAAGATACCAAGAGAATAAAGAAAATTTGATAATAGGAGTAAATTAGAAAGTTGCTTAAAATGGCATGCTCTATCTGAATCACAAAAGAAAACATTTGGGTTCAGTGTCCCTTTAAGTTACAAATGAAAAAAAGAAATATTTTAAAGAAATTAAAACCCGTATAGAAGCCACTCCCCTGATACTAAAAACACTACTATTTCTCACTGCCGCCCCTTTTCAAACATAATAAACACTATTTTTTTTTATTTTTTTTTAAGAGCAACTTGAAAGCTGCCATTCGTACAAATAATGAGCCATGTATTTTCCCTGCATTTCCTTTTTGAATAAACATGAAAATATGCGGTGCAATGATAAAGCAAAACCGCTTGAAAACACTTGGGGGCCCATTTATCAAAGGGCTTGCGGACCTGATCCGACACTGCGGATCAGGTCCGCAAGACCTCGCTAAATGCGGAGAGCAATACGCTCTCCACATTTAACATTGCACCAGCAGCTCACAAGAGCTGCTGGTGCAACGCCGCCCCCTGCTGACTCGCGGCCAATCAGCCGCCAGCAGGGAGCTGTCAATCAACCCGATCATATTCGATCGGGTTGATTTCCGGCGGTTCCTGTCCGCCTGCTCAGAGCAGGCGGACAGGGTTATGAAGCAGCGGTCTTTAGACCGCTGCTTCATAACTTGTGTTTCTGGCGAGTCTGAAGACTCGCCAGAAACACGGCCCTTCAAGCTCCATACGGAGCTTGATAAATGGGCCTGTATGTGTCTTTTTGAATAAAGCCCTATAAATGCAAGTTTTTAAAGAAATCAGTTTAATGATACCCCTTCACAAGGTAAATAAATTATGGAAATTATTTTAATTATACATTATACTTCTACAACCAAATGACAAAATAATGTAGAAATCCTACCAATTACAGTATGAACTGTGCGCATTCTGCTGAGGAATAGCTGATACAGCTAGCACCTAGTGAAGTTATTTATATACCTGCATGCATATGGGTAGTGCAGACGCCTTAGGGGTCAGTATGCTGCAATTAGAGACTGTGTATATAAAGATCTGTCCCTCTGATCTAAAGGGATTTGCTTGAAAAAGATAGGTAAAACAATCTAAAGTTCTTAATGAGAGGGAACTCTAATTGCCTCTATATAAGAAAGCTTGGCAAGAGTTTGAAGGAGTATAAGAAAATGTATTGAGTTATGTAATAGATTATTAA
>NC_069500.1:34824646-34857146 GCF_027579735.1 Bombina bombina | reverse complement strand
CAGCTGACAATAGCTGTGACAGTATGAGTGACAACTACTGTACTAAATGACTGAGCAATGCTGCATATCTGGGTGTGTCTGAATAAGGAGCTATTTGTGCAGTATGACTGCTTATCTCACAAGCTAGGAACTGCCTGTGTGTTTGCTATCAGACTGCTGTGTCTCTCTAAGCCTAAGGATGACTAATTCTAAGCCTGTATGTACTGCACTTAAAGGGACACGCTACTCGTAAATAAAGCCACGCAAATCATTGTGAAACATTCTATTTTACATGGGCCAGAGAACAGTTTTTAGTACTGTGCCTCTTTAAAGGGCTATTAAACAGTATGAGATGGTAGATAAAATTATTCTATGTAGCAAAAAACTTTGTAATAAACTTTCATTATTATTTAAAGGGATAGTCTAGTCAAAATTAAACTTTCATGATTCAGATAGAACAGCTATTTTAAGCAACATTCTTACTTACTCATATTATCAATTTTATTTCATTCTCTTGGTATCTTTATTTTGAAAAAACAAGAATGCAAAAATAGTTGTTTTTTTTAAATTCTCCTTAGTTTCTATAAAGTAAAGTAATGGGCACTGCCACATTTATTTAGTTTATTCTTTTCCTTCCTGCTGAGTACAATTAGGAACAAATATAAAACAGGCAATAGGAGACAAAACAAACAAGGCTGTATGAAACAAAGAATTTACCAGAAGTGAATAAATTAAAGGGACAGTCTACTCTCAGAATTTGTATTGTTTAAAAAATAGCACTTAGCGGTCGATTTATCAAGCTGCGGTGGACTGTGGCGTACATATGCGCCCCTGTCCGCCACAGCTCGCCTCTGGTGGTCTGAATTCTGCTGCCGGAATTCAGCCTTGCAAAAGAACGCAATTTTGCGTTCTTGTGCAACGCCGCCCGCGCACAGCCAATCACGCGCGGGTAGGAGCTATCAATCTCCCCGGGCCGGACGAGACCGGGGATATTAAAATTCCCCACCTTAGAGGTGGCAAAGAGGTTAGGGAAGCAGCGGTCTGATGACCGGTGCTTCATAAATACGGACTGCAGATTCTCTTGTGAGAACCTACAGTCGTAGGAGGCGAAAGGCTGGCGAAGCCTTTGACAAATTGACCTCTTAGTCTGGACATCAAATGATTAATAGATTATTCAAAGTTATGTCAATTTCCACTCCCGCTGTATCATGTGACAGCCGTCAGCCAATCACTAATGCATATATTCTGTGAGTTCTTGCACACGCTCAGTAGGAGCTGGGGACTTACAAAGGGTAAATATATAAAAAGACTGCGCTCATTTTGTTAATGGAAGTAGATTGCTGCTCTATCTGAATTATGAAAGTTTAATTTTTGACTTCAGTGTCTTTTTTTTTTACTCACCTCTGTGACTACCTTGTATCTAAGCCTCTGCAGACTGCCCCCTTATCTCAGTTCCTTTGACAGACTTTTAGTTTAGCCAATCAGTGCCCTCTTATAAGTAACTCCACGGGAGTGAGCACAATGTTATCTATATGGCACACATGAACTAGCGCTGTCTAGCTGTGAAAAACTGTCAAAATGCACTGAGATAAGAATCGGCCTTAAACGGCTTAGAAATTAGCATATGAGCCTACCTAGATTTAGCTTTCAACAAAGGATAACAAGAGAATGAAGCAAATTTGGTAATAGAGGTACATTGGAATATTCTTTAAAATACTGTGCTGTAACTGAATCTTTAAAGAAAATGTTTGGATTTCATGTCCCTTTTTAATAAAAAATGATTTAAATAAGCGAACAAATAAAAAAGACTCTTTTTTTTCCCACCATATATACAAATCTTTAAAAGGTTAATGGGACGTAATTAAACCCTCGCTATGAAAGACAAAATGATGTAAAGTACTGTATTCGTTTACATATTGAAGAAATAAGTGTAAAGTATTAGTGTCACAAAAGCATAAAGTCAAGTGTTTTATTATCTGTCAGCCCAGCTACATGCCCTCAGATTTAAAAAAATAATAATGAAATATCCCTGACTAAAATCTTGGCAGTTTTCCAGGTATTAAAAATAGACTTTTTGTCAAGGCCAAAATCGGTGTTGCTGCCGGCAAATAAAATCTAGCAGAAGGTCTGGCCTTAAAACGTCTCCATATTGTAGTGTGCGGGCAGAGCTGGAGCGACCCTGTCAGATGCAAGTGTCGGGGTTAAATGATAATCCCTCAGTCACAGAGTGCTGACCTCCGGGCGTGTCCTTGTGTGACACTAATGACCAGACAGGACCCTCTTCCTTTTAACCTCTTTATTGCTGGCATTTTGTTTGTTTTAGATTTTTAATGATACAAAACTTTTATTTCTTTCTTTCATTACTTATTTTATTTTTCTGCTCTAACACATTAAAGGGGCAGTAAACGTAAAAAATAATGCTATATAATTCTGCACATAGTGCAGAATTATATAACATTATCTTAGCGCAAACTTCATACAACAATATATTGCAGCCATATTTTATTATAAAGTACAGTTTTTCAGACCGCCGCTCCTTGCTCTACAGAGCGGGTCTGTTTTTTCCCCAAAGTGCATCTGGGCAGCTGTCTACTCACTGCCGGCTTGATCACGTTATTTAACTCAAGGTAGCTTGCTCCCGCTACCAGACTGTACTTTATAATAAAATACGGCTGCAATATTTTGTTGTAAAAAGTTTACGCTAAGATAATGTTATATAATTCTGCATTATTTTTTAGGTTTACTGCCCTTTTTAAGGTATTTTTGTTTTGCCCATTTTTTTGTCTCTTTAAATCAATGTTCCCAAACTCTGGACCCTTAACAGGCCAGGTATTCTTTATATCTTACATAGAGCCCAGGTGAAATAATCAGCTGATGAGTGAGAGCAGGTTAGTAACCATGGTTACTGGTCAGCTGATGGGGGCTCACCTGCACTCTAGGTGAGCTATAATAAATATCTGGCCTGTAAGGGTCCTGAGGACTGGAGTTGGGGAAACGCTAATTTAAAGGGATATTAAACAGCAAGTTACCCCTTATCTGTTTCATCTGTTGAAGACAATTAAAGGAATAGCTTAGTCAAAATTAAACTTTCATGATTCAGATAGAGCATGCAATTTTAAGCAACTTTCAAATTTAGCCCTATAATTAATTTTCCTTTGTTTTCTTACTATCTTTATTTGAAAAAGCAAGAATGTAAGCATAGGAGCCAGCCCATTTTTGGTTCAGAACCTGGGTAGCACTTTCTGATTGGTGTCTAAATGTAGCCAACCAATCAGCAAGTGCTACCTAGGTACTGAACCAAAAATGGGCCGGCTACTAAGCATACATTCAAATAAAGATAACAAGAGAACAAAGAAAAAGGGAAAATAGGAGTAAATTAGAAAGTTCCTTAAAATTGCCTGCTCTATCTGAATCGTGAACGTTTAATTTTGATTAAACTATTCATTTAACGACACATATAAAACAGGTAATAAAAGAAACTGGCCAAAAAGGCTGTGTTGTACAGGATAATCTAAAGTGACTCCACACAGCTTTGTTTAAACAAATCGAGATAATTAGAAAACTAGTCCTAACTTGGCAGAGCCCATTACTTTTTAGAAACAAATACATTTACATATTATTGTAAGGCTAATCTTTGCTTTGATTACATCAGTATGTCTAGTATGTATCTACATCACTTTAAAGTAAGTTCTGGACCAGTAATGGTCTACAAGTCTGGAACAAACCACAGTTAAACCAGTCAGGGGCAGAGAATGTGAGTAGGCATCAGTCTCTGGCCATGCACAGCTAAGGATCAGGACTGCATTACCACTGCAGAGCTGATCTAACCCTTTGTGGTAGTAAAACACATACATCAAGCAATAGTGCAATAATAAATTAGTTATCACATTAAGGGCCAGATTACAAGTGGAGCTCTAAATATCGCTTTCGTGAAACTGATATTAGTGCTACACTGAGTAATCAGACATCTGATTTCTGGTTAATTTTATAAGCGCTAATTGCTACTGCAAGCTCACAGTAGCAATAACCAGCCACTTGTAATTGCTGGTTATTTATCGTGCGCCTGCAGACGAGCAAATACGCCTGTTTTGCAGGTTTACGATAAATTAGTGCTCCGCTTGTATGTATGTATGTATTGGGTACTTGTAAAGCGCGGCTAATCACCCGTAAGGGTCTCAACTCGCTGCTCAT
Organism: Bombina bombina; assembly: GCF_027579735.1. Taxonomy (NCBI): domain Eukaryota; kingdom Metazoa; phylum Chordata; class Amphibia; order Anura; family Bombinatoridae; genus Bombina; species Bombina bombina. The sequence continues at coordinate 34,852,976 of NC_069500.1, read as the reverse complement.
TTTATCAATCTCAGAAGGATGAAGGGCTGAGTGGACCTCGCCGGGGATCGAACCTGCAACCCTTGGGTTGCTACAGAGCTCAGCCACAGTGCACTTAGCATGCTGAGCTATAAGCTGTCCCTAAATATTTATTGTTGCTCTAGTATGTCCCTTTAATTCTTAGAATAGCTTTACATATGTGCACAATTTTGGTAACTAAATTTATTTTTATTTCTTTTGTAAGATGTTTCGAGTCCACGGATTCATCCATACTTGTGGGATATTCTCCTTCCTAACAGGAAGTGGCAAAGAGAGCACCCACAGCAGAGCTGTCTATATAGCTCCTCCCTTATCTCCACCCCCCCAGTCATTCTCTTTGCCTGCTTAACTGCTAGGAAGGGTAAATTGAGTGTGGTGACAAAAATGTTTTTATTTTCTCTTGTTAAGTGTATCCAGTCCACGGATCATCCATTACTTATGGGATATTAACTCCTCCCCAACAGGAAGTGCAAGAGGATTCACCCAGCAGAGCTGCTATATAGCTCCTCCCCTAACTGCCATTACCAGTCATTCTCTTGCACCCAACGACTAGATAGGATGTGTGAGAGGACTATGGTGATTATATTTAGTTTTATACCTTCAATCAAAAGTTTGTTATTTTATAATAGCACCGGAGTGTGTTATTCCTTCTCTGGTAGAATTTGAAGAAGAATCTACCTGAGTTTTTACTATGATTTTAGCCGGCGTAGTTAAGATCATATTGCTGTTTCTCGGCCATCTGAGGAGAGGTAAACTTCAGATCAGGGGACAGCGGGCAGATTAATCTGCAAAGAGGTATGTAGCAGCTTATTATTTTCTGACAATGGAATTGATGAGAAAATTCTGCCATACCGATATAATGTAAACTCAGCCTTAAATGCAGTAGCAGCAACTGGTATCAGGCTGTCATGTATGTATATTTTACACTTCAGTATTCTGGGGAATGGCACTTCACTGGAATTATACTGTGTGCATAAGACTTTAGCCTAATTTGCAGGGACTGGCAACAGGCTCTTTAATAACACTTAATTTATGTTAAACGTTTTTTGCTGGCATGTAAAATCGTTTCATTTTCTGAGGTACTGGGTGAATAAAATGTTTTGGGCATTATTTTTTCCACTTGGCAGTTGTTTTATTTAATTTATGACAGTTTACTGATCTCTCTCACTGTTGTGTGTGAGGGGGAGGTCAAAAAATTCAGTCAGAAGCTCATTGTATTTCCTGCATGATCCGGTTCATCTCTACAGAACTCAGGGGTCTTCAAAACTTGTTTTGAGGGAGGTAATCATTCACAGCAGAGCTGTGAGATTGTAGTTGACTGTGATAAAAAACGTTTATTTCTGTAACTTTTTTTTCTGCTATCAGGGTTAGTTATCCTTCGCTAATGGGAACAAGCCTTTGCTAAAATTGTGTTTTTTTACAAAGATTTGATGCTATAACCTTTCAGTTTATTAACTTTCAACTGTCATAACTCTTTCTGTGCTTCTTATAGGCACAGTACGTTTTCATATTATAGTAAATTACTTGAAAAGTATTTCCAAGTTGCTAGTTTATTTGCTAGTGTGTTAAACATGTCTGATTCAGAGGAAGACATCTGTGCTATATGTGCTAATGCCAAAGTGGAGCCCAATAGAAATGTATGTACTAACTGTATTGATGCTACTTTAAATAAAAGTCAATCTGTACAAATTGAACACTTTTCACCAAACAACGAGGGGAGAGTTATGCCGACTAACTCGCCTCACGTGTCAGTACCTGCATCTCCCGCTCGGGGGGTGCGTGATATTGTGGCGCCGAGTACATCTGGGCGGCCATTACAAATCACATTACAGGATATGGCTACTGTTATGACTGAAGTTTTGGCTAAATTACCAGAACTAAGAGGTAAGCGTGATCACTCTGGGGTGAGAACAGAGTGCGCTGATAATGTTAGGGCCATGTCAGATACTGCGTCACAACTTGCAGAACATGAGGACGGAGAGCTTCATTCTGCGGCTGACGGTTCTGATCCAAACAGATTGGATTCAGATATTTCAAATTTTAAATTTAAGCTGGAAAACCTCCGTGTATTACTAGGGGAGGTGTTAGCGGCTCTGAATGATTGTAACACAGTTGCAATACCAGAAAAAATGTGTAGGTTGGATAAATATTTTGCGGTACCGTTGAGTACTGACGTTTTTCCTATACCTAAGAGACTTACTGAAATTGTTACTAAGGAGTGGGATAGACCCGGTGTGCCGTTCTCACCCCCTCCGATATTTAGAAAGATGTTTCCAATAGACACCACCACACGGGACTTATGGCAAACGATCCCTAAGGTGGAGGGAGCAGTTTCTACTTTAGCTAAGCGTACTACTATCCTGGTGGAGGATAGCTGTGCCTTTTCAGATCCAATGGATAAAAAGTTAGAGGGTTACCTTAAGAAAATGTTTGTTCAACAAGGTTTTATATTGCAACCCCTTGCATGCATTGCGCCTGTCACGGCTGCAGCAGCATTTTGGTTTGAGTCTCTGGAAGGGACACTTGAATCAGCTACATTAGATGAGATTACACACAGGCTTAAAGCTCTTAAGTTAGCTAACTCATTTATTTCAGATGCCGTAGTACATTTAACTAAGCTTACGGCTAAGAATTCCGGATTCGCCATTCAGGCGCGCAGAGCACTGTGGCTAAAATCCTGGTCAGCTGACGTTACTTCTAAGTCTAAATTTCTTAATATACCTTTCAAAGGGCAGACCTTATTCGGGCCCGGATTGAAAGAAATTATCGCTGACATTACAGGAGGTAAAGGCCATGCCCTGCCTCAAGACAGAGCCAAACCTAAGGCTAGACAATCTAATTTTCGTTCCTTTCGGAATTTCAAAGCAGGAGCAGCATCAACTTCCTCTGCTCAAAAACAAGAAGGATCTGTTGCTCGCTACAGACAAGGCTGGAGACCTAACCAGTCCTGGAACAAGGGCAAGCAGGCCAGGAAACCTGCTGGTGCCCCTAAAACAGCATGAATTGAGGGCCCCCGATCCGGGAATGGATCTAGTGGGGGGCAGACTTTCTCTCTTCGCCCAGGCTTGGGCAAGAGATGTCCAGGATCCCTGGGCGCTAGAGATAATATCTCAGGGATACCTTCTGGACTTCAAATACTCTCCCCCAAGAGAGAGATTTCATCTGTCAAGGTTGTCAACAAACCAAATAAAGAAAGAGGCGTTTCTACGCTGCGTACAAGAGCTTTTATTAATGGGAGTAATCCATCCAGTTCCACGGTCGGAACAGGGACAAGGGTTTTACTCAAATCTGTTTGTGGTTCCCAAAAAAGAGGGAACTTTCAGGCCAATCCTGGATTTAAAGATCCTAAACAAATTCCTAAGAGTTCCATCGTTCAAAATGGAGACTATTCGGACAATTTTACCCATGATCCAAAAGGGTCAGTACATGACCACAGTGGATTTAAAGGATGCTTACCTTCACATACCGATTCACAAAGATCATTACCGGTATCTAAGGTTTGCCTTTCTAGACAGGCATTAACCAGTTTGTAGCTCTTCCATTCGGATTGGCTACGGCTCCGAGAATCTTCACAAAGGTTCTGGGTGCTCTTCTGGCGGTACTAAGACCGCAAGGAATTGCGGTAGCTCCGTACCTAGACGACATTCTGATACAAGCTTCAAGCTTTCAAACTGCCAAGTCTCATACAGAGTTAGTACTGACATTTCTAAGGTCGCATGGATGGAAGGTGAACGAAAAGAAGAGTTCTCTCTTTCCACTCACAAGAGTTCCCTTCTTGGGGACTCTTATAGATTCTGTAGAAATGAAGATTTACCTGACAGAAGACAGGTTAACAAAGCTTCAAAATGCATGCCGTGTCCTTCATTCCATTCAACACCCGTCAGTAGCTCAATGCATGGAGGTGATCGGCTTAATGGTAGCAGCAATGGACATAGTACCCTTTGCACGCCTACATCTCAGACCGCTGCAATTGTGCATGCTAAGTCAGTGGAATGGGGATTACTCAGACTTGTCCCCTACTCTGAATCTGGATCAAGAGACCAGAAATTCTCTTCTATGGTGGCTTTCTCGGCCACATCTGTCCAGGGGGATGCCATTCAGCAGGCCGGACTGGACAATTGTAACAACAGACGCCAGCCTACTAGGTTGGGGCGCTGTCTGGAATTCTCTGAAGGCTCAGGGACAATGGAATCAGGAGGAGAGTCTCCTACCAATAAACATTCTGGAATTGAGAGTAGTTCTCAATGCCCTTCTGGCTTGGCCCCAGTTAACAACTCGGGGGTTCATCAGGTTTCAGTCGGACAACATCACGACTGTAGCTTACATCAACCATCAGGGAGGGACAAGAAGCTCCCTAGCAATGATGGAAGTATCAAAGATAATTCGCTGGGCAGAGTCTCACTCTTGCCACCTGTCAGCAATCCACATCCCGGGAGTGGAGAACTGGGAGGCGGATTTCTTAAGTCGTCAGACTTTTCATCCGGGGGAGTGGGAACTTCATCCGGAGGTCTTTGCCCAAATACTTTCGACGTTGGGGCAAACCAGAGATAGATCTCATGGCGTCTCGACAGAACGCCAAGCTTCCTCGTTACGGGTCCAGATCCAGGGATCCGGGAGCGGTTCTGATAGATGCTTTGACAGCACCTTGGACCTTCGGGATGGCTTATGTGTTTCCACCCTTCCCGATGCTTCCTCGATTGATTGCCAGAATCAAACAGGAGAGAGCATCAGTGATTCTAATAGCGCCTGCATGGCCACGCAGGACTTGGTATGCAGATCTAGTGGACATGTCATCCTGTCCACCTTGGTCGCTACCTCTGAAACAGGACCTTCTGATCCAGGGTCCCTTCAAACATCAAAATCTAATTTCTCTGAAGCTGACTGCTTGGAAATTGAACGCTTGATTTTATCAAAACGTGGTTTTTCTGAGTCAGTTATTGATACCTTAATACAGGCTAGGAAGCCTGTTACCAGAAAGATTTACCATAAGATATGGCGCAAATACTTATATTGGTGCGAATCCAAGAGTTACTCATGGAGTAAGGTTAGGATTCCGAGGATATTGTCTTTTCTACAAGAAGGTTTAGAAAAGGGTTTATCCGCTAGTTCCTTAAAGGGACAGATTTCAGCTCTGTCCATTCTTTTACACAAACGTCTGTCAGAAGATCCGGACGTTCAAGCTTTTTGTCAGGCTTTAGCTAGGATCAAGCCTGTGTTTAAAACTGTTGCTCCACCATGGAGTTTGAACTTAGTTCTTAATGTTTTACAGGGGGTTCCGTTTGAAACCCTTCATTCCATTGATATCAAGTTGTTATCTTGGAATGTTCTGTTTTTAATGGCGATTTGCTCGGCTCGAAGAGTCTCTGAGTTATCTGCCTTACATTGTGATTCTCCTTATCTGATTTTTCATTCAGACAAGGTAGTTCTGCATACTAAACCTGGGTTCCTACCTAAGGTGGTCACTAACAGGAATATCAATCAAGAGATTGTGGTTCCATCTTTGTGTCCTAATCCTTCTTCGAAAAAGGAACGTCTGCTACACAATCTAGATGTAGTCCGTGCCCTGAAATTTTATCTACAGGCAACTAAGGATTTTCGACAAACGTCTTCCCTGTTTGTCGTTTATTCTGGTCAGAGGAGAGGTCAAAAAGCTTCGGCTACCTCTCTCTCCTTTTGGCTTCATAGCATAATACGGTTAGCCTATGAGACTGCTGGACAGCAGCCTCCTGAAAGAATTACAGCACATTCTACTAGAGCTGTGGCTTCCACTTGGGCCTTTAAGAATGAGGCTTCTGTTGAACAGATTTGCAAGGCTGCAACTTGGTCTTCTCTTCATACTTTTTCCAAATTTTACAAATTTGACACTTTTGCTTCTTCGGAGGCTGTTTTTGGGAGAAAGGTTCTTCAGGCAGTGGTTCCTTCCGTATAAAGAGCCTGCCTGTCCCTCCCGTCATCCGTGTACGTTAGCTTTGGTATTGGTATCCCATAAGTAATGGATGATCCGTGGACTGGATACACTTAACAAGAGAAAACATAATTTATGCTTACCTGATAAATTTATTTCTCTTGTAGTGTATCCAGTCCACGGCCCGCCCTGTCACTTTAAGGCAGGTAATTTTTCCATTAAACTACAGTCACCACTGCACCCTATGGTTTTCCTTTCTCTGCATGTTTTCGGTCGAATGACTGGTAATGGCAGTTAGGGGAGGAGCTATATAGCAGCTCTGCTGGGTGAATCCTCTTGCACTTCCTGTTGGGGAGGAGTTAATATCCCATAAGTAATGGATGATCCGTGGACTGGATACACTACAAGAGAAATAAATTTATCAGGTAAGCATAAATTATGTTTTCTCAAGCAAAATTTTGTTATTTTAAATGGTACCGGTGTGTACTATTTACTCTCTGGCAGAAAAGGGGTGAAGATTTCTGCAAGGAGGATGATGATCTTAGCACTTTGTAACTAAGATCCACTGCTGTTCCCACAGAGGCTGAGGAGTACAGGAAAACTTCAGTTGGGGGTACGGTTTGCATGCTAAGCTGCATTGAGGTATGTTCAGTCATTTTTTTTTCTAGACAGACTGTGATAATTCTAGAAAAGGCTGACAATATCTCCATGAGGGAAGGGTAAGCTGTATTCAGACACTTAATAGAAAGAATCCCAGCTTACATTAAGGGCTCATTTGTTACTGGCTGGCACTTATGGGAAAACGTTTTTTCTATTGAATACTTAACGTTTTTTGAGGGACTTTAAGGGGTCTTTGTGGCTTGTTTAAGGGTTATTAACCCACATGGCTAGTTTAGAAACACTTTGGTGTGTTTCTTTTAGGCCCCACTGACATCAAGTGAGGTGGGAGGGGCCTATTTTTGCGCCTCAGTTGCGCAGTTTCTTTTACTCTGAAGACATCCAGCTGCTTCTCCAGAGGGTCCTGCTGTGTTTGAGGGCCTAAAAGAAGTTTTTCCCCACAAATCTATCCTAAAAGGAAGGTAGGCGCCATGGCAGAGCTGTGGCAAGGTGCTGAACGTTTTTATACCGGTTTTTGACTTTTTGTCAATCCGGTTTTTACATTAAGGGGTTAATTGCTGTGCAAAATTACTAAGGCTTTATGATTCTACTGTAAAACATTTGTAAAGTTTACTGCTTTTTTACACTGTTTTGCAGAGTTTGTGCATCTTTTTTTCTCTTAAAGGCACAGTACCGTTTTTTTCTAAGTATTATTTACTTTTGAATAAAGTGTTTTCCAAGCTTGCTTGTTTCATTACTAGCCTGTTTAACATGTCTGACACCAAGGAAAATCCTTGTTCAATGTGTTTAGAAGCCATTGTGGAACCCCTTCTTAGAATCTGTCCCACTTGCACTGATATGTCTATAAATTATAAAGAGCATATTATAGCACTTAAAAATATAGCAATAGATGATTCTCAGACAGAAGGAAATGAGGGTTTGCCATCTAGCTCTCCCCAAGTATCACAACCAGTAATGCCCGCACAAGTGACGCCAAGTACCTCTAGTGCGTCGACTTCATTTACTTTACAAGACATGGCCAAAGTTATGAATACAACCCTCACAGCGGTTTTATCTAAACTGCCTGGTTTACAAGGAAAGCGTGACAGCTCTGGGTTAAGAACAACTGCTGAGCCTTCTGACGCTTTAGTAGCCGTATCCGATATACCCTCACAATGTTCTGAAGTAGGGGTAAGGGATTTGCTATTTGAGGGAGAGATTTCTGATTCAGGGAAGACGCTCCCTCAGACAGATTCTCATATGATGGCCTTCAAATTTGAGCTTGAACACCTCCGCTTGTTGCTCAGGGAGGTATTAGCGACTCTGGATGATTGTGACCCTATAGTGGTCCCAGAGAAATTGTGTAAAATGGACAAATACTTAGAGGTTCCTGTTTACACTGATGTTTTTCCAGTCCCTAAGAGGATTGTGACTATTGTTACTAAGGAGTGAGATAGACCAGGTATACCGTTCGCTACCCCCTCCTGTTTTTAAGAAAATGTTTCCCATATCTGACACCATATGGGACTCGTGGCAGACGGTTCCTAAGGTGGAGGGAGCTGTTTCTACTCTCGCTAAGCGTACAACTATACCTATCGAAGACAGTTGTGCTTTCAAAGATCCTATGGATAAAAAATTAGAGGGTCTCTTAAAGAAAATTTTTGTTCATCAAGTTTTTCTTCTCCAACCTATTGCGTGCATTGTTCCTGTAACTACTGCAGCTGCTTTCTGGTTCGAGGCTCTAGAAGAGGCTCTTCAGATGGAGACTCCATTAGAGGATATTATGGATAGATAAAAATATATTTAAACAGGAGCGCTGTAGCTAAAGGTGAATGTGAAACAAATTAAAACAGGTGATAGATTCCACAAAATACGTGTTAAAACATCAAGGCTGACAAATTAAAAACAAGTGGTGAATTCCAAAAGATACGTATCAAAACATCAATGTTGGTAAATATTATAATAGTGACAAATGCTTAGTGAAAAGATCATTCGTGCATATTGTGAATAATCAAAAAAAGGCTTGGTGCAGCAAAATAAACTAAAATAAAATGAACAGTCACTGTTCATTTTATTTTAGTTTATTTTGCTGCACCAAGCCTTTTTTTGATTATTCACAATATGCACGAATGATCTTTTCACTAAGCATTTGTCACTATTATAATATTTACCAACATTGATGTTTTGATACGTATCTTTTGGAATTCACCACTTGTTTTTAATTTGTCAGCCTTGATGTTTTAACACGTATTTTGTGGAATCTATCACCTGTTTTAATTTGTTTCACATTCACCTTTAGCTACAGCGCTCCTGTTTAAATATATTTTTATCTGTTTTTTACATGCCTATTTCAGGGACTTTTTAGGTATATCAGGAGTTTGGTGTTTTTACTCTGCGCTTTTTATTCCATATTTCTAGATATTATGGATAGAATTAAGGCCCTTAAGTTTGCTAATTCTTTCATTACAGATGCCGCTTTTCAACTGGCTAAATTAGCGGCAAAGAATTCAGGTTTTGCCATTTTAGCACGCAGGGCGTTATGGCCTAAGTCCTGGTCTGCTGATGTGTCATCAAAATCTAAGCTTTTGAACATCCCTTTCAAAGGAAAGACCCTATTTGGGCCTGAACTGAAAGAGATTATTTCAGACATCACTGGAGGGAAAGGCCATGCCCTCCCTCAGGATAAAGTAAATAAAATGAGGACCAAACAAAATAATTTTCGTTCCTTTCGGAACTTCAAGAGTGGTCCCGCTTCAGCTTCCCCTGCTGCAAAGCAAGAGGGGAATTTTGCCCAATCCAAGTCAGTCTGGAGACCTAATCAGGCTTGGAACAAGGGTAAACAGGCAAAGAAGCCTGCAGCTGCCTCCAAGACAGCATGAAGGGGTAGCCCCCTGATCTGGGACCGGATCTAGTAGGGGCAGACTCTCTCTCTTCGCTCAGGCTTGGGCAAGAGATGTTCACGATTCCTGGGCTTTAGAAATTGTGTCCAAGGGATATCTTTTGGACTTCAAAGACTCCCCCCCCCCCCCCAAGGGGGAGATTTCACATTTCTTAATTGTCTGCAAACCAGACAAAGAGAGAGGTGTTCTTACGCTGTGTAGAAGACCTACATACCATGGGAGTGATCCGCCCAGTTCCAAAAGCGGAACAAGGGCTAGGATTTTACTCAAACCTGTTTGTGGTTCCCAAAAAAGAGGGAACTTTCAGACCAATCTTGGATCTCAAAATTCTAAACAAGTTCCTCAGTGTACCATCATTCAAGATGGAGACTATTCGGACTATTCTACCTCTGATCCAGGAGGGTCAATATATGACTACCGTGGACTTAAAGGATGCGTACCTACACATCCCTATTCACAGAGATCATCATCAATTCCTCAGATTCGCCTTTCTGGACAGGCATTACCAGTTTGTGGCCCTTCCCTTCGGGTTGGCCGCGGCTCCCAGAAAAGAAGAAACAAAGGTGCTAGGGTCCCTTTTGGCGGTTCTAAGACCGCGGGGCATAGCAGTAGCACCTTATCTAGATGACATCTTAATTCAGGCGTCGTCTTTCCAGCTAACCAAGTCTCACACGGACATCGTGTTGGCTTTTCTAAGATCTCACGGGTGGAAGGTGAACATACAAAAGAGTTCTCTCTTCCCTCTTACAAGAGTTTCCTTCCTAGGGACTCTGATAGACTCGGTAGAAATGAAAATATTTCTGACGGAGGTCAGAAAATCAAAACTCTTAACCACTTGCCGAGCTCTTCATTCCATTCCTCGGCCATCAGTGGCTCAGTGTATGGAGGTAATCGGACTCATGGAAGCGGCAATCGACATAGTTCCTTTTGCCCGCCTACACCTCAGACCACTGCAAATAGGCATGCTCACACAGTGGAATGGGGATTATGCCGATTTATCTCCTCAAATACATCTGGATCAGGAGACCAGAGATTCTCTTCTCTGGTGGTTGTCTCAGGACCACCTGGCTCAGGGAATGTGTTTCCGCAGGCCAGAGTGGATCATTGTAACGACAGATGCCAGCCTGCTAGGCTGGGGTGCAGTCTGGAACTCCCTGAAAGCACAGGGCTTATGATCTCGGGAGGAAACTCTCCTCCCGATAAACATTCTAGAACAGAGAGCGATATTCAATGCGCTTCAGGCGTGGCCTCAGCTAGAGATTTCAGTCGGACGACATCACGACTGTAGCTTATATCAATCACCAAGGAGGAACACGGAGTCCTCTAGCGATGATGGAGGTAAACAAAATAATCCGATGGGCGGAGACTCACTCTTGCCATCTTTCAGCAATCCATATCCCAGGGGTAGAGAACTGGGAGGCGAATTTCCTAAGTCGTCAGACTTTTCATCCGGGGGAGTGGGAGCTCCATCCGGAAATATTTGCCCAGCTGACTCAGCTATGGGGCACACCGGAATTGGATCTGATGGCGTCCCGTCAGAACGCCAAGCTTCCTTGTTACAGGTCCAGGTCCCGGAATCCCCAGGCGGTACTGATAGATGCTCTAGCAGTGCCTTGGTCCTTCAATCTGGCCTATGTATTTCCACCGTTTCCTCTCCTCCCACGTCTGGTTGCCAGAATCAAGCAGGAGAGAGTTTCGGTAATTCTGATAGCACCTGCGTGGCCACGCAGGACTTGGTATGCAGACCTAGTGGACATGTCATCTGTTCCCCCGTGGACTCTGCCAATGAGGCAGGACCTTCTAATCCAAGGTCCATTCAAGCATCCAAATCTAATTTCTCTGCGTCTGACTGCTTGGAGATTGAACGCCTGATTTTATCAAAGCGTGGTTTCTCTGAGTTGGTCATTGATACCCTGATTCAAGCTAGAAAGCCTGTCACCAGGAAAATCTATCATAAGATTTGGCGCAAATATCTTTATTGGTGTGAATCCAAGGGTTACTCATGGAGTAAGATTAGGATTCCTAGAATATTGTCTTTTCTCCAAGAAGGATTGGAGAAGGGATTATCAGATAGCTCATTTAAAAGGACAGATTTCTGCTTTGTCTATTCTTTTACACAAGCGTCTGGCAGATGTCCCAGATGTTCAAGCGTTTAGTCAGGCTTTAGTCGGAATCAAGCCTATATTCAAACCTGTTGCTCTGCCATGGAGCCTAAACTTAGTTCTTAAAGTTCTTCAAGGGGTTCCGTTTGAACCTATGCATTCCATAGATATTAAGCTTCTATCTTGGAAAGTTCTTTTTTTAGTAGCTATCTCTTCGGGTCGAAGAGTTTCTGAGTTATCTGCTTTACAGTGTGACTCACCTTATCTTGTTTTCCATGCAGATAAGGTGGTTTTGCGTACCAAACCTGGATTCCTTCCTAAGGTTGTTTCTAATAGGAATATCAATCAGGAAATTGTTGTTCCTTCGCTGTGTCCTAATCCTTCCTTCTTCAAAGAAGGAACGTCTGTTGCACAATCTTGATGTGGTTTGTGCTTTAAAGTTCTACTTACAAGCAACCAAGCATTTCCGTCAAACATCTTCATTGTTTGTTGTTTATTCTGGTAAGTGGAGAGGCCAAAAAGCTATGGCTACCTCTCTTTCCTTTTGGCTGAAAAGTATCATCCATTTGGCTTATGAGACTGCTGGCCAGTAGCCTCCTGAAAGGATTACTGCTCATTCTACTAGAGCAGTGGCTTCCACATGGGCTTTTAAATATGAGGCTTCTGTTGAACAGATTTGTAAGGTGGCGACTTGGTCTTCGCTTCATACTTTTTCCAAATTTTACAAATTCAATACTTTTGCTTCTTCGGAGGCTATTTTTGGGAGAAAGGTTCTACAAGCAGTGGTGCCTTCCGTTTAAGGTACCTGTCTTGTCCCTCCCTTCATCCGTGTCCTAAAGCTTTGGTATTGGTATCCCACAAGTATGGATGAATCCCTGGACTCGATACATCTTACAAGAGAAAACAGAATTTATGCTTACCTGATAAATGTCTTTCTCTTGTGATGTATCGAGTCCACGGCCCGCCCTGTCTGTTTAAGACAGGTAGTATATTTTTATTTAAAAAACTTCAGTCACCTCTGCACCCTATAGTTTCTCCTTTTTCTTCCTAGCCTTCGGTTGAATGACTGGGGGGGGTGGAGCTAAGGGAGGAGCTATATAGACAGCTTTGCTGTGGGTGCTCTCATTGCCACTTCCGGTTAGGAAGGAGAATATCCCAGAAGTATGGATGAATCCGTGGACTCGATAAATCACAAGAGAAAGAAATTTATCAGGTAAGCATATATTCTGTTTTTCATATATTTTCTTCTGTTCTAATATATGCGGTGTGAGAAATAACCGAATGACAGAAATGTAGGGTGTTTCTTTCTAATGACACAGTGAGTTCACAGGATCATCAAGGAATACCACTCCTGGCCAGCAGGAGGAGGTAAAGAGCACCACAGCAGAGCTTTCCTATCACTTCCCTTCCCACAAACCCCAGTCATTCTCTTTGAAGTAAGGTGAAGTAATTAGGTGTCCTAAATAAGATTGTTCTATCAAGATTTTTTTATTTTGAAGCCAGGGCAGGATTGCTCTGATCTTCCATCAAAAATTGGGTATAGCTGTACTCCACGTTAGTCTCTTCAGGAGGGCTGTGGTGGCTTTAAAGCAGTTAGGAACTTGTAAAGGGGGGGCCTTACTGCGCTTTTCTATCATTTTGCTGCCCTTTATGCTACATGCCTGAGTAAGCTTACTCTGTCATCATGTCATTTACAGGACCCTGTGAGTAGCGGCTTCCTCCCATTCCTGATGCTGTCTTCCTGTTGGACAGAAGGTGCAGGTAAGTGCCATTTATTCTTTTTTAAGAACCTGGCACCCAAGTTAAGATTAATAAAGCAGCTTAAACTGGGAAATACTATCTTCCTGAGGCAGGAAGATTTATTAACAGGCTAACAGGGCGCTGTGAGACTTGGATGAGAGCCTTATTGTGGGCTTTTATTAACGGTTTATTCTGTTTTTTTCTTAGACGGCCGTAGTCACTACAGTGACATCATAGAGGCGGGCTCCTCTTTCCCTGATGCGACGCGCGCTTTCTCTTGACGCGTTTTTGTCCTCTCAGTTGACATTGTGACTGCGTTGTTCAAGGATCCTGCTTCTCAGGGGCTTTCCTTCCAGCAAGTCAGTTATCGGAGGTCAGGTAGGCGCCACAGCACATTGCTGTGGTGTAGGGGTGCCGTTAGGAGAATTTACTTCTTTCAATAAACGTTAATTTTTTCAAAGGCTTAAGTTTAAGGTTTTTGGGTCTGAAATTTTCTCCCTAATTTGATCTATCCCTAATTGAAATTGCAGAGAAGCAGAATCTTAAAGAGACCACTACGTTTTTTTGCCAATTTTTTTTTTTATTTTGGTTTCTGTGCAATATGGTGTCAGTGCCTATTTCTGTTGATACATGTAACATTTGCCAAGATGCCCAAGTGGAACAACCATTGCCTTTTTGTGGTTCTTGTATAGAAATAACTTTATTATATAGAGATAGACTGTTTGATTCTGAACCACCATTCTCTCAAGTGGATGTTGTTCAACCCGAAAGAATGGTGTTGAAAGATATTGCAGCCCAGGTCTCCTCAGTTGTATCTGAGGCTTTAACGGCCATCCCTATGCTGCAAGGAAAGCGTAAGAGGAAGATTGTTGAGTCAGACAGCGGGGTATCTGATCCATCTCAGGCTATTCAGGTTGCTCCTTCTCATACGGAAGAGGAGGATACTTCATTAGCCTCTGAGGGAGAACTCTCAGATGTGGATAGTGTAAATCCTGCTTCTGATGCTAAAGTGGTTTCCTTCAGGATCAAGCTTGAACACCTCTGTGTCTTATTAAAGGAGGTTTTAGCTACCTTGGACGACTCCGAGGCATCTATCATAGTCAATCCTAAAAAGTCTAGTAAAGGAAATAGATATTTTGATGTCTCAGCTCCTGAGGAGGTGTTCCCAGTACCTGACTGGGCCACCAAAATTATTACCCAGGAATGGGAGAGACCAGGGATACTTTTTTCCCCTTCTCCTGTTTTTAGGAAAATGTACCCGGTCGCAGATTCTATCAAGGAATCCTGGCAGTCGGTCCCCAAAGTGGAAGCAGCGATTTCTACCTTTGCGAAGAGAACTACTATTCCTATTAAGGATAGATGCTCTTTTAAAGATCCCATGGATAAAAAGCTGGATGCATATCTAAAGAAGATGTATACTCATCAAGGGTTACAATGGCAACCAACGGTATGCATTGCTACTGTAACCAGTGCGGCAGCTTACTGGTTTGACGCCTTGTCTGCTTCATTACACACGGAAACTCCCTTGGAGGAGATTCAGGATAAAATAAAGGCTCTAAAGTTAGCTAATTCTTTTACTACTGACGCTTCCTTACAGGTCATCAAGTTGGGAGCCAAAATTCTTTCTTCCTTATGGCTTAAATCCTGGTCTGTTAAAGTTTCTTTAAAGTCTAAACTTTTGGCTATACCTTACAAGGGAAAGACCTTGTTCGGGCCGGCATTAGCAGAAATTATTTCCGATATCACGGGCGGTAAAGACTCTTTTCTGCCCCAAGATAAGAAGAACAAGATTAAGCGGCGTCCGAATAATTTTCGTTCCTTTCGTAACTTCAGAGGTAAGACTGCCCAGGCCTTTACCAAACAGGAGCAGCCCAAGCCCTCGTGGAAACCTGGTCAGGCTTGGAATAAGAAGCAATCCAAGAAACCCGCAGCTGAGTCCAAGTCAGCATGAAGGGGTAACCCCCGATCCGGGACCAGATCAAGTTGGGGGCAGACTTTCTCTTTTTGCTCAAGCCTGGGAGTGGGATGTCCCAGACCCTTGGGCAGTGGACATCGTCTCTCAAGGATACAAATTAGAGTTCAAGACCTTTTCTCCCAGAGGAAGGTTCCACCTCTCAAGATTATCTGTAGACCAGACAAAAAGAGAGGCGTTCTTGAACTCTTGGGAGTGGTGGTGCCTGTCCCATTGCAGGAACAGGGCCTCGGGTTTTACTCAAACATGTTTGTGGTTCCCAAAAAGGAGGAAACTTTCAGGCCCATTCTAGATCTAAAGTTACTAAACAAGTTCCTCAGAGTAATGTCCTTCAAGATGGAGACTATTCGTTTTCTGCCTCTGATTTAAGAGGGTGAATTCACAACAACCATAGACCTGAAGGATGCGTACCTACACGTTCCCATTCACAGGGATCATCACAAATATCTGAGGTTTGCCTATCTAGACAAACACTTTCAATTTGTAGCACTTCCATTTGGCCTTGCCACAGCTCCCAGGATTTTCTCAAAGGTCCTGGGAGCTCTATTGGCAGTGATTCGATCTCAGGGAATTGCTGTGGCTCCTTATCTAGATGACATTCTGGTTCAGGCATCATCCTTTCAGTTAACAGAATCCTATACAAAGACTCTGCTGGCTTTTCTTTGTTCCCACGGTTGGAAGATCAATCTGGGAAAAAGCTCCTTGGTTCCAACTACAAGAGTGACCTTCTTAGGAACCATTATAGATTCTCTAGCTATGAAATTTTTTCCGACGGAGGTCAGAAGTAACAAGATTTTGTCCGCTTGCCTATCCCTACAGTCAGTGACTCGACCATCAGTAGCCCAGTGCATGGAGGTGATAGGGTTGATGGTGGCTTCTATGGACATAGTTCCGTTTGCTTGGTTTCATTTGAGACCACTGCAGCTATGCATGCTCACTCAGTGGAACGGGGACTATACAGATCTATCTCAAAGAATAGTTCTGAACCAATCAGCAATGGACTCCCTACCGTGGTAGCTGTCTCAGGTACATCTGTCCCAGGGGATGTGTTTTCAAAGACCTTCTTGGGTAATTGTGACCACTGATGCCAGCCTGCTGGGTTGGGGAGCAGTCTGGAACTCGCTGAAGGCGTAAGGACTGTGGTCTCAGGAGGAATCTGCTCTCCCCATTAACATTCTGGTGTTGAGAGCGATTTTCAATGCATTGATGGCTTGGCCTCAACTGGCCCTAGCAAGGTTCATCAGATTTCAGACGGACAACATAACCTCAGTGGCCTACATCAACCACCATGGGGAACTCAGAGATCCTTAGCCATGAAGGAGGTGGCACCAATCATCCAGTGAGCGGAGGCTCACAATTGCTGTCTGCCATCCACATTCCAGGAGTGGACAATTGGGAAGAAGATTTTCTGAGCAGACAGACTTTCCATCTCTGGGAATGGGAACGTCATCCAGAGATGTTCACCAAGTTAACAGCCAAATGGGTGTTACCAGAGTTGGACCTAATGGTGTCTCGTCAGAACGCCAAGCTTCCAAAGTATGGTTCGAGGTTGAGAGATCCTCAAGCCTTTCTGATAGATGCTCTGGCAGTTCCTTGGAACTTTAGGTTGGCATATCTCTTCCCTCCATTTGCTCTCCTTCCGCCAGTCATCGCCCGGATAAAGCAGGAGAGAGCGTCAGTGATTCTTATAGCTCCTGCGTGGCCTTTCAGGATCTGGTATGCAGATCTAGTGGACATGTCGTCTCTGCCTCCGTGGAGACTACCGTTGAGGAAGTCCATTCCTTCATCCAAATCTCACTTCTCTGAAGCTGACTGCTTGGAGATTGAACGCTTGATTTTAGCTAAGCGTGGTGTTTTTCCAAATCGGTCATCGAGACCATGGTGCATGCTCGTAAGCCTGTAACGAGAAAGATTTATGATAATATATGGCGTAAATATCTTTATTGGTGTGAGTCTTAAGGATATTCTTGGGCTAAGGTCAGAATCTTAAGGATCTTGTCTTTTCTCCAGGAAGGTCTGGAGAAGGGATTAGTTGTCAGTACCCTCAAGGTTCAGATTTCTGTTCTATCCATTCTGCTGCATAAGCGTCTGGCGGACGTGCCGGATGTCCAATCCTTTTGTCAGGCCCTGGTCAGAATCAGGTTGTGTTTAAATCAGCTGCTCCATCTTGGAGTCTTAACCTTGTTCGTAGAGTTTTACAACAGGCTCCGTTTGAGCCTATGCATTTCATAGATATATGTTATTATCTTGGAAGGTTTTGTTTCTTACTGCTATTTCTTCTGCTCTGAGAGTTTCAGAACTTTCAGCCTTGCAGTGTGATTCTCCTTATCTGATTTTTCATTCGGATAAGCCAGTTCTTCGTACCAACCTAAGGTTGTTTTGGACAAAAATATTAATCAGGAAATTGTTGTTCCTTCTCTCTGTCCTAATCCTTCTTCTCTTAAGGAACATTTATTACACAACCTAGATGTTGTGCATGCTCTTAAATTCTATTTGCAAGCGACTAAAGACTTCTGTCAGTCTTCTGCTTTGTTTGTTTGCTTTTCTGGTAACCGTAAGGATCAGAAAGCCACTGTCACTTCTCTGTCTCTCTGGTTGAGAAGTATTATTCGTTTTGCGTATGAGACTGCTAGACAGCCTCCTGAGAGAATTACAGCTCATTCCACCAGGGTGGTGACTTCCTCTTGGAACTTCAAGAATGAGGCCTCTGTTGATCAGATCTGTAAGGCGGTGACTTGGTCTTCTTTGCACACTTTTTCTAAATTCTATAGATTTGACACTTTTGTCTCGGCGGAGGCTTCCATTAGGAGAAAGGTTCTTCAAGAAGTGGTGCCTTCTGTTTAGTTTACCTGTCTAACCCTCCCTTATCATCTGTGTCCTCTAGCTTGGGTATTGATTCCCAACAGTAATTCACCGTGTCATTAGAAAGAAAAAAAAATATTATGCTTACCTGATAAATATATTTATTTCTTGACACGGTGAGTCCAGGGCCCTCCCTGTTTTTCAGACAGTTTTTGTTAAATAAACCTCAGGCACCTCTGCACCTTGTTATTTCCTTTTTCTCCTTTCCTTCGGTCGAATGACTGGGGTTTGTGGGAAGGGAAGTGATACTTAACAGCTCTGCTGTGGTGCTCTTTGCCTCCTCCTGCTGGCCAGGAGTGGTATTCCCAACAGTAATTGATGATCCCGTGGACTCACCATGTCAAGAAAGAGAGAAATTTATCAGGTAAGCATACATTTAGTTTTTTATTCTACATATGCAAAACAAATATCAATTTGCACAGTTTTGCACTTCTGAATGCATTTCCCAGGCATTTTTTACTTTTCTTGGAGTCTGTCTCTTCATCTCTATGAGCCCTGCATATTATATATTTCTTTGCTACTCACACATCTCCTTTTCTTCTCAGCATTACAAGCTATTGGTTTGATACCAGCCCCAGTCTGGTCTAGGGCACATTTCTTCGGTATGGTGGGGAAGATTCCTGAACCTCTGCACCTGTTTTCCTGCTGTGATCCTCAGCATGACCAGATTCACCCGCTAAATGTGCCAAGGAGGAGACCAAGCTTCCAGAGAGGGGGAGCCACACTGCCACAGGCAGTACAGAGATATACCGGGGTAAGAGGCCGTGTATAGGTAAATTTCCATATGCTGGTTAAATGGGGAAGATATTTCTTCTGTTAAGTGTGATCAGTCCACGGGTCATCATTACTTCTGGGATATTACTCCTCCCCAAGAGGATTCACCCAGCAGAGCTGCATATAGCTCCTCCCCTCTACGTCACTCCCAGTCATTCTCTTGCACCCAACGACAGAATAAATGTTTGGGCACTATTTTTCCACTTGGCAGTTGCTTAATCTGTTTTCTGACAGTTTCTGTTCTCCCTCACTGCTGTGTGTGAGGGGGAGGGGCCGTTTTTTGGCGCTTTTACTACGCATCAAATATTTCAGTCAGCAACTCATTGTATTCCCTGCATGATCCGGTTCATCTCTACAGAGCTCAGGGGTCTTCAAAACTTATTTTGAGGGAGGTAATTTCTCTCAGCAGAGCTGTGAGAATTGTAGTTTGACTGAGATAAAAAAACGTTTATTCTGTAATTTGTTTCCTGCTTTCAGAATTTGTTATCTTTGCTAATGGGATTAAACCTTTGCTAAAGTTGTGTTGTTTACAAGGATTGAGGCTATAACTGTTTCAATTTATTAATTTTCAACTGTCATAGATCTTCTGTGCTTCTTTAAGGCACAGTACGTTTTAATATTATTCTAATTGAATTGTATTTCCAAGTTGCAAGTTTATTTGCTAGTGTGTTAAACATGTCTGATTCAGAGGATGATACCTGTGTCATTTGTTGCAATGCCAAAGTGGAGCCCAATAGAAATTTATGTACTAACTGTATTGATGCTACTTTAAATAAAAGTCAATCTGTACAAATTGAACAAATTTCACCAAACAACGAGGGGAGAGTTATGCCGACTAACTCGCCTCACGTGTCAGTACCTACATCTCCCGCTCAGAGGGAGGTGCGTGATATTGTAGCGCCGAGTACATCTGGGCGGCCATTACAAATCACATTACAGGATATGGCTACTGTTATGACTGAGGTTTTGGCTAAATTACCAGAACTAAGAGGTAAGCGTGATCACTCTGGGGTGAGAACAGAGTGCGCTGATAATATTAGGGCCATGTCAGACACTGCGTCACAGGTGGCAGAACATGAGGACGGAGAGCTTCATTCTGTGGGTGACGGTTCTGATCCAAACAGACTGGATTCAGATATTTCAAATTTTAAATTTAAACTGGAAAACCTCTGTGTATTACTAGGGGAGGTGTTAGCGGCTCTGAATGATTGTAACACAGTTGCAATACCAGAGAAAATGTGTAGGTTGGATAAATATTTTGCGGTACCGACGAGTACTGAGGTTTTTCCTATACCTAAGAGACTTACTGAAATTGTTACTAAGGAGTGGGATAGACCCGGTGTGCCGTTCTCACCCCCTCCGATATTTAGAAAAATGTTTCCAATAGACGCCACCACAAGGGACTTATGGCAAACGGTCCCTAAGGTGGAGGGAGCAGTTTCTACCTTAGCTAAGCGTACCACTATCCCGGTGGAGGATAGCTGTACTTTTTCAGATCCAATGGATAAAAAGTTAGAGGGTTACCTTAAGAAAATGTTTGTTCAACAAGGTTTTATATTGCAACCCCTTGCATGCATTGCGCCGATCACGGCTGCAGCGGCATTCTGGATTGAGTCTCTGGAAGAGAACATTGGTTCAGCTACTCTGGACGACATTACGGACAGGCTTAGAGTCCTTAAACTAGCTAATTCATTCATTTCGGAGGCCGTAGTACATCTTACTAAACTTACGGCGAAGAATTCAGGATTCGCCATTCAGGCACGCAGGGCGCTGTGGCTAAAATCCTGGTCAGCTGATGTTACTTCTAAGTCTAAATTGCTTAATATTCCTTTCAAAGGGCAGACCTTATTCGGGCCCGGGTTGAAAGAGATTATCGCTGACATTACAGGAGGTAAAGGCCATGCCCTGCCTCAGGACAAAGCCAAAGTTAAGGCTAGACAGTCTAATTTTCGTTCCTTTCGTAATTTCAAAGCAGGAGCAGCATCAACTTCCTCTGCACCAAAACAGGAAGGAGCTGTTGCTCGCTACAGACAAGGCTGGAAACCTAACCAGTCCTGGAACAAGGGCAAGCAGGCCAGGAAACCTGCTGCTGCCCCTAAAACAGCATGAATTGAGGGCCCCCGATCCGGGATCGGATCTAGTGGGGGGCAGACTGTCTCTCTTCGCCCAGGCTTGGGCAAGAGATGTCCAGGATCCCTGGGCGCTAGAGATAATATCTCAGGGATACCTTCTGGACTTCAAATACTCTCCTCCAAGAGAGAGATTTCATCTGTCAAGATTGTCAACAATCCAGACAAAGAAAGAGGCGTTTCTACGCTGCGTACAAGAGCTCTTGTTAATGGGAGTAATCCATCCAGTTCCACGATCGGAACAGGGACAGGGGTTTTACTCAAATCTGTTTGTGGTTCCCAAAAAAGAGGGAACTTTCAGACCAATCCTGGACTTAAAGATCCTAAACAAATTCCTAAGAGTTCCATCGTTCAAGATGGAGACTATTCGGACAATTTTACCTATGATCCAAGAGGGTCAGTACATGACCACTGTAGATTTAAAAGATGCTTACCTTCACATACCGATTCACAAAGATCATTATCGGTACCTAAGGTTTGCCTTCCTAGACAGGCATTACCAGTTTGTGGCTCTTCCATTCGGATTGGCTACAGCTCCAAGAATCTTCACAAAGGTTCTGGGTGCTCTTCTGGCGGTACTAAGACCGCGGGGAATCTCGGTAGCTCCATACCTAGACGACATTCTGATACAAGCTTCAAGCTTTCAAACTGCCAAGTCTCATACAGAGTTAGTGCTGGCATTTCTAAGGTCACATGGATGGAAGGTGAACGAAAAGAAAAGTTCACTCGTTCCACTCACAAGAGTTCCCTTCCTGGGGACTCTTATAGATTCTGTAGAAATGAAGATTTACCTGACAGAGGACAGGCTAACAAGACTTCAAAGTGCTTGCCGCACCCTACATTCCATTCAACACCCGTCAGTGGCTCAATGCATGGAGGTAATCGGCTTAATGGTAGCGGCAATGGACATAGTACCCTTTGCACGCTTACACCTCAGACCACTGCAACTGTGCATGCTAAGTCAGTGGAATGGGGATTACTCAGACTTATCCCCTTCTCTGAATCTGGATCAAGAGACCAGAAATTCTCTTCTATGGTGGCTTTCTCGGCCACATCTGTCCAGGGGGATGCCGTTCAGCAGACCAGACTGGACAATTGTAACAACAGACGCCAGCCTTCTAGGTTGGGGTGCCGTCTGGAATTCTCTGAAGGCTCAGGGACAATGGAGTCAGGAGGAGAGTCTCCTGCCAATAAACATTCTGGAATTGAGAGCAGTTCTCAATGCCCTCCTGGCTTGGCCCCAGTTGACAACTCGGGGGTTCATCAGGTTTCAGTCGGACAACATCACGACTGTTGCTTACATCAACCATCAGGGAGGGACAAGAAGCTCCCTAGCTATGATGGAAGTATCAAAGATAATTCTCTGGGCAGAGTCTCACTCTTGCCACCTGTCAGCAATCCACATCCCGGGAGTGGAGAACTGGGAGGCGGATTTCTTAAGTCGTCAGACTTTTCATCCGGGGGAGTGGGAACTTCATCCGGAGGTCTTTGCCCAAATACTGCGACGTTGGGGCAAACCAGAGATAGATCTCATGGCGTCTCGACAGAACGCCAAGCTTCCTCGTTACGGGTCCAGATCCAGGGATCCAGGAGCAGTCCTGATAGATGCTCTGACAGCACCTTGGGACTTCAGGATGGCTTACGTGTTTCCACCCTTCCCGTTGCTTCCTCGATTGATTGCCAGAATCAAACAAGAGAGAGCATCAGTGATTCTAATAGCACCTGCGTGGCCACGCAGGACTTGGTATGCAGACCTGGTGGACATGTCATCCTGTCCACTTGGTCTCTACCTCTGAAGCAGGACCTTCTGATACAGGGTCCCTTCAAACATCAAAATCTAACTTCTCTGAAGCTGACTGCTTGGAAATTGAACGCTTGATTTTATCAAGACGTGGGTTTTCTGAGTCAGTTATTGATACCTTAATACAGGCTAGGAAACCTGTTACCAGAAAGATTTACCATAAGATATGGCGTAAATACCTATATTGGTGTGAATTCAAAGGTTACTCTTGGAGTAAGGTTAGGATTCCTAGGATATTGTCTTTTCTACAAGAAGGTTTAGAAAAGGGTTTATCTGCTAGTTCATTAAAGGGACAGATCTCAGCTCTGTCCATTCTGTTACACAAACGTCTGTCAGAAGTTCCTGACGTCCAGGCTTTTTGTCAGGCTTTGACCAGGATTAAGCCTGTGTTTAAAACTGTTGCTCCACCATGGAGTTTAAACCTTGTTCTTAATGTTTTACAGGGCGTTCCGTTTGAACCCCTTCATTCCATTGATATAAAGTTGTTATCTTGGAAAGTTCTATTTTTAATGGCTATTTCCTCGGCTCGAAGAGTCTCTGAATTATCAGCCTTACATTGTGATTCTCCTTATTTGATTTTTCATTCGGATAAGGTAGTCCTGCGTACTAAACCTGGGTTCTTACCTAAGGTAGTTACTAACAGGAATATCAATCAAGAGATTGTTGTTCCTTCTTTATGCCCAAATCCTTCTTCAAAGAAGGAACGTCTACTGCACAACCTGGATGTAGTCCGTGCTCTAAAATTTTACTTACAGGCAACTAAGGAATTTCGACAAACGTCTTCTCTGTTTGTCATTTACTCTGGGCAGAGGAGAGGTCAAAAAGCTTCCGCTACCTCTCTTTCTTTTTGGCTTCGTAGCATAATTCGTTTAGCTTATGAGACTGCTGGACAGCAGCCTCCTGAAATAATTACAGCTCATTCTACTAGAGCTGTGGCTTCCACTTGGGCCTTCAAGAATGAGGCCTCTGTTGAACAGATTTGCAAGGCTGCAACTTGGTCTTCGCTTCATACTTTTTCCAAATTTTACAAATTTGACACTTTTGCTTCATCGGAGGCTATTTTTGGGAGAAAGGTTCTTCAGGCAGTGGTTCCTTCTGTATAGAGAGCCTGCCTATCCCTCCCGTCATCCGTGTACTTTTGCTTTGGTATTGGTATCCCAGAAGTAATGATGACCCGTGGACTGATCACACTTAACAGAAGAAAACATAATTTATGCTTACCTGATAAATTCCTTTCTTCTGTAGTGTGATCAGTCCACGGCCCGCCCTGTTTTTAAGGCAGGTAAATATTTTTTAATTTATACTCCAGTCACCACTTCACCCTTGGCTTTTCCTTTCTCGTTGGTCCTTGGTCGAATGACTGGGAGTGACGTAGAGGGGAGGAGCTATATGCAGCTCTGCTGGGTGAATCCTCTTGCACTTCCTGTTGGGGAGGAGTAATATCCCAGAAGTAATGATGACCCGTGGACTGATCACACTACAGAAGAAAGGAATTCATCAGGTAAGCATAAATTATGTTTTTGTGTATGAAGGACATGCGGTAGAAAGGTCTGGTATGAACTGAGGAGGAGACTGTGTAAATAGGATAGTACTTGCAAATCAGCCCATACCTATGTGTGTACAGAGGAAAGAGTGTACATGGGTCTGTATAGGGGGATGAGACTGTACAAAGGTCTGTATAGGGGGATGAGACTGTACACAGGTCTGTATAATGTTATGAGGCCCAACAAGGGTCTGTATAGGGCAATGAGGCCCAACAAGGGTCTGTATAGGGCAATGAGGCCCTACAAGGGTCTGTATAGGGCAATGAGGCCCTACAAGGGTCTGTATAGGGCAATGAGGCCATATGTAGATGTGTATAGGGCAATGCGGCCATACGTAAATGTGTATAGGGCAATGCGGCCATACGTAAATGTGTATAGGGAAATGCGGCCATACGTAGATGTGTATAGGGCAATGCGGCCATATGCAGATATGTATAGGGCAATGAGGCCATATGTAGATGTGTATAGGGCAATGAGGCCATATGCAGATATGTATAGGGCAATGAGGACATATGTAGATGTGTATAGGGCAATGAGGACATATGCAGATGTGTATAGGGCAATGAGGACATATGCAGATATGTATAGGGCAATGAGGACATATGCAGATATGTATAGGGAATGAGGCCATTCATAGATGTATATAGGGGAATGAGGCCATACATAGGTCTATGTAGGGAATGAGGCCATATGTAGGTCTGTATAGGGGCAGAGGCCATATGTAGGTTTGTATAGGGGACAGAGGCCTATACGTATGTTTGTATAGGGGGATGAGGCCATATGTAGTTGTGTATAGGGGAATGAGGCCATACGTAAGTCTATTTAGGGAATTAAACCATAGGTAGGTCTTTTTATAGAGGAATGAGCCCATACGTAGGTGTGTGTGTGTATAGGGTAATGAGGCCGCATGTGTGGCTCTAGAGGGGAATGAGGCCATTAAGGAAGTGCTACCATGGAAAAAGACCATACATGTACCATATGTTAAAGGGGAAAGAGGATTACAAAAAATAGTTAAGGAGAGCTATCCCATGTACAGGGAATGGTGGCTCTACGTGGGACAGTGCAGGGAAGAGGCTACATGGGACAATACAGGTTGAAGGGACTACATAGGATGGTACAAGAGGAAGGGGCTGTATATGGTAGAGTTGACTGGTAAGGAGCCATACAAAGGACTCTACAGGAGGAAGTGACCCACATACATTACGGCACAGAAGGAGGCGTGCACAGTACAGATAGATGTGGATGTACACAGAATATATTGTGATTTTACATTGGGCTCCTTTTCAGTAGAGTGAGATGGTACCAGGAGATAAACAAGGAAGAAGACCACACGCAGATGATGCAAAAATTAGATATTAACGGAGGCCAAAAGAACTTGCATGTAAGGGTATGAAACCGTTTATAAATTGGGCTGAGACTATTTAGGCATACTAGAGTGCTACAGACCCGCCCTGAATCATGTGTAAAAGCAAGTTTATATTTAAATCACTGAGCTCTTTATAACAAGTAAATTGATGCTAAAGAAAACTTAAAGAGAGACTTTTTTTTTTTTTATTACCTGTAATTTGGTTTCTGCATTTTCTAATAACTCATATGTTTTGTCCTTCAGATGCAGGCTAGCCTGGATTTCTTTTGAACTTTTTGGAGGAAGCCTTTCCCTCCTACCTGAACTGTTCGGCTGTTGCCTATTACACCAACTTGCACATCCACCCATTTCACCTAGACAGTTAATTCCTACTGTATCCATGAGGCAAGTCCAGATGGAGACCTCGTCCAAAACGGAGGTCAGAGTAGATGGTGGTTTGTCCAGTACTTCTGATTCTCCAGGCCAGTCTGGAGGGTTAGATGCTGGAAAAGACTGTAGGGTACTGGTAGCGTACCCTGAGAAGGATCTCAAGCTCCAGAAAGTTTATCATGTGTCAGTCATATCAGACACACTTGGGTCCAAAACCTGCAGCCGCCAAGCTTTGAAAAGGGGACCTCCTGACCCCCTTCCCCCCGAGCCAGCCAGAAGCCCAAAGAGGACCTTCTGGGGTCAACCTCGAAGTGAGGAATTCTGTGGACACTTAAAATCAGATGGTGATTACCCAAGCTGCTCCACTGGCATAGATGAAGAGGATCAGGATTCTTTTGAGGATGGTTTAGTGTCACATGAGATGCCTCTGTGTGGCTCAGCTCAGCATTTCTCACACAGTGGTCTGCATGTCATTGAACACAAAGCTGAAGGCTTTACTCCCAGGTTTCCTAACTGTAGGCGACTGGCATGTCCCACAATTTCCAGCACAAAGGACCCAGAGACTGGATCTCCTTCCCCTCTCCCCTGCACCACTTTGCACAACAGTGGCCCGAAAATGGCACAGTTGGTGAGCTCTGATGGACAGTCTGTTTCTCAAGAGGACTATGAGATAAACATCTCCATGAACCATCCTGGGGTTAATAGAGTTGCAGAAGAGTCTACCAGCAGCCAGCACATACTTGATACAGTTTTGCACAGCATTGCACATTCTGAGCACTCTTTTGAAAAGACAGCTCTGATTAGTCATCCAGTGAGTTCCAGCCATTCCAACGGTAGCCTGGTGACCAATGAGACAGCAGTTTCTACAAGAAAGGAATTCTCTACACCTCCCCTGCAGAGTAAGAAGCAGGAAGAAATGGATGGTTTGAGTTCCTCAGAGAAGACACCACTAGGCCTTTCCCGTGCCTGCCTTCCTGGGAGCAGCGGTATAGCTGCAAAGAGAAAGTTACTTCCATCCAGTGACACTGCAGATTCGTGCTCTGAGGATGAAAGTCAAGGCAAAAAATGGAGGGGAGGACAAGGCTGCCAGGCACTCCATGGGGCTTGTAGGAGTACAGACTCTAAGGCTGCCCCCTTCTGGAACCACCTGTTACCAGAGTCAAGAAACTCACAGAAGGTAGGTCACGCTATATTTGTAAGCCATCTTATACAGCATATAATGGGAAGCCCCATATTCTCTTGGAGAGACCTAATTTTGTAACCTAGTAGATAGTACTATTATTATTATTATCGGTTATTTGTAGAGCGCCAACAGATTCCGCAACGCTAATACTATGTGTGAAATAACGTTTTTCTAGTGGGCAACAATAGTACTGCAACACAAAACTATTGCTCAGGTTATTCCAGCAGGCCAGAATATTAGGATGTCCCAATGCAACATTTCCTTTTAAAAATTAATATCCCATATGCTTATTTAAGGAAAATAATATGTCACAATCTACAGTAATGATTATTTTGCCTGCTTTTGCTGTAAACTCCTGCACTGATCAAGTAACTACCGTGTAGCATGTTGTAGGGTCAGGGTTCTGTATCCGTCAGATCTACTGAAGTGGTAGGGGTAGTTTAAAAACACAATTTTCATAGGAAAAGCAGACAATAAATAATGTAAATTACAGACGTGTATGTTACTACCTACGTACTTTAAAGATGTTATGGAGAATTACATTTTCACTTTAAATGGATATATAATATTGCAAAATACATGTTTATTTAACACTGTAAATATGTTAGTACAATTTACATATTTGTTTTAAGCAAGAACAGTTCAGGGATATACCCTATTGCAGGGCCATTTAAACTTCCCACATATTTAGTATGATGAAGGCTGCCCGCCTCTCTCAAGGTCATGGGACTAAACCAAAATTTAGAGATATCTTACAGTAAAATCAGGCAAAATAAATCCTGAAAGTATATTTCAATGTTTCATTTTCTCTTGTAAGGTGTATCCAGTCCACGGATCATCCATTACTTGTGGGATATTCTCATTCCCAACAGGAATTTGCAAGAGGACACCCACAGCAGAGCTGTAATATAGCTCCTCCCCTAACTGTCATACCCAGTCATTCTCTTGCAACTCTCGACAAGCAAGGACGTTGTAGGAGAGAGTGGTTAAATATAGCTAGTTTATTTTCTTCAATCAAAAGTTTGTTATTTTTAAATAGTACCGGAGTTGTGCTATTTTATCTCCATT